>NC_142519.1:20654296-20801796 GCF_964205215.1 Stylophora pistillata | reverse complement strand
TGAACTTGAATTTTCATTCAATCGAAATTGAATTTCATTGAAATGAACTTGAATTTTCATTCAATTGAAATTGAATTTCATTGAATTGAACTTGAATTTCATTGAATTGAACTTGAATTTTCATTGAATTGAACTTGAATTGAAATTGAATTGAACTTGAATTGAACTTAATTGAAATTGAATTGCATTGAGTTGAAATTGAATTTCATTGAATTGAAATTGAATTTTAGTATTGAATATTGCTACCATCGGTTTGCCATATTTGGACATCTTTGGAGAGAGAGATAGGTTTAATAGATGTAACATTTATCAAAAAATAGTGGATCCACAAATATATAACGAAACTCAACTTTGCTGCTGTGATCATGCGCTGCCTTAAGGGTACTTCTGAGATGATCGTGCAGATCCACACCTCTGTAATCGAGTCCGTTTAATACCCCATGAAAAGAAACTACAGCTCTCTCTTCCTCTCTCTCTCTCTCTCTCCTCCTCCCTCCCTATCATTCGGCAGTCAGTACTGTGCCTCTTGAATTTTGCGTACAGCAACGTTACATTTTTTGGATGCAGTTTTTACAAATTCCTTTCGGCGATGTGTCAAAGAAAAGGGTTTCTATCTTTCGTGCAGCATAGGTTCTTTCAATCTCTCGTTAAAGAGCGGTTATTCAGTAAATTAACTAGCAGTCCTTGACATTTACGGCGTAAGCCTGGTAGAAAACAAATTAATAATTTATGAATACCTAACTCAAAAATAGATAAACAGACAAACATAATATGAAGAAAGAGGGACCGAAAATTTCTGGACCGATGTTAAGTTGTAACATTTTAAGTTGCCAGGCAAGAGTCATCTATTATATCTCACCAATTTAACCAAGTAATGCATAGCGAGGACGTGATTGATCAAAATAGCTAGTCAGTGAGTCTCTCAGCAGATTTTCCATACCATAATGAAGATACTAGCACCCTTCGAAATGATGTCAAAAAACAACATTAGCTCTTTCAACAATAGGTAGTTCTAAGTGTTTCTAATTCTTTCGTGCCAACATAGGTTGATTAATAGTGAGCAAAAAAACAAAAAATTAACATATGGTTATTTTTGAGGAAATATCACTCATCCTCGTAGTCTTTCAGTGTGGCTATTCGCACGTGTTTTAACGGCCTGTAGGACCCCTGTAGCTATGGAGTAAAGAAGTCGTACTTGTAGGAATAGCAGCATTTAAGGCTATCCCTCACTTAGCTATTCTTCAACTTTATCTTAGTGTTAGAATGCTACGGTAACTGTCGTGTTCGTGATGTTCGCCTTTTTCTGCGCCAACGAAGTTAGTTACCACTTTCCGGTTAGAGTAGAATACTTTCCTCTTGAGGGAAGGGGTGGGGAAATTGGTAAGAGAAGTGAAATGGAGTTTATTTTGGCTCTGCTTTTTCTTTTATTCTTATTTGAATTTTTCTGATGTAAATTAACTGTAACCAAACATAAACTTGCAGTAAAAGGTGTAGCAATCTGCAAATATGTTTTTGCTCAAATTATCTTTTTCAGATAGACAATGATTTATTTGAAGATTGCAATAAGGAGGAATCGTCTATTATGCTTGGGAAAAAATTGAAAGTTTCAAGCCGATATGTGGATGTACTTATTTCAGGTTAGTAAGCTCTACATCTTGCCTAGTTTTATGTAATATTTTATTTCAGCAATCCAATCATCCGAATTGAGACGTTCGCAAACCAAGACGGCTTTGGAAACAAAAACGTAGCCAAACAAAAAAATTTAATGAGCACATCAATGATTCAGCACGTGCGTTTGTTATTTGGTACATTTTTTAGCGTGTTCTGCAAGGCAACAACGTTTAATTGCCAAAATTTGCTTGGTCTGAGGGAGAAGGGAATGACGACGGCGGATTATTTACGTTTCCATTTAGAACTAAACTCTGCTCAATATTTTATGCTGAAGATGAAGAGTGGCGCAGTTAGAGACGGTAATTAAATCTTCTCATTCGCGAAATTTTTAAAGAAAAATATATGTATATTTTGTAATAGAAGTTTTCCTCGGCCTAACCGTCTTGCTGATTTCTTTTAAAAGTCTCTATATAGAAGCTATCAGATCTTGTAATTCAGAAATTCAAATCAGTGAAGTTAGGACTCACAACCTTCACAGGGTCAGTTACGTTAACGGCAAACTGCAATTCATTTGGGATCTGAATAAAACAGAATAAAGCTTTTATTTCTTCTGTTCATCAATTTTCTTCAGATTGACAAAACGCAAGGCAAGAGACCAGAGATAATTACCAACCTTGGAAAGACAGCAGGATCGGAGGCAGTCAAATGTCACCCTTGGAAAGACAGCAAAATCGGGGGTCAATCCGCCACGTCCACCACTATACATTATAGGCAGCTTTTAATTAGTTATAAAAGCTCAAACTTATGGTAACAACATCTTGTAATACACGTGTATCAAGACAGAAGTTAGGTTACACAAAACGCATGCTTGGAAAATAAATGCTACTACCACAGGGTAGAAAACTTTTGTAAATACTTAACAAAACTGTTTTGAAGTGGTGGGCGCGGCGGGGGACGTTGGATGGGTGGAAAAAACAAACTTTGTGAAAGAAGTAGTGATTTGATTTTTGTAATAAAAAACTGTACGAAAAGGACTGTAATATTACTGTGATATCAATTGGAAGATTGTACTGTAATATTATTAAAGTGTAATAAAAATGTTTGTACCACCGGGTGTGATGGAGAGTAGTCAACCTTTATAATCTGTCTAATAGAGGGGACGTGGTGTGTGTGTGTGTGTGTGTGTGTGTGTGTGTGTGTGTGGGGGGGGGGGGGGGGTGGACGGATCGAACCCTAATTTTTCATTTTATTCTCTGAATAAGGGGTCGATCCGATTTAACTTTCTTTCCGAGATTCCTATTTGTCTCTGGCCCCGATGCTTAAAATCCTTGACATCCAGCTTTGGGTGGTCGAAGAAACCTGGAACACAAATAAACGAAATCAAGATCAAGAATCTGAGCTATAGAAACGTTACCCGCCTTCAGACTTTATCACAATTTTACCAAACTTACACAAGCTTCTGTTCAATATGTCACAAAAATTAGACTTGGAAAATTCTTCAATTCAGAAAATAAAATGAATTCACATGCTCCCTAAATTTTTGCAAGACAGGCTGCTTCTTACCTCACAAAAGAAGATAATAATCAGATCTTCCACAAAGTAGCTTATCCATCAGAAGCAAACTTTCAAAGGCATCAGACAGCCGCTATCCTGCATCAAATCATATCCCATCAATCTTTGCTCTACAATCACAAACAAATTAAGACATGGTTAGCAATGGTATATTTTGGTCATGTCGCAAGTAGTATTTAAAAAGTAACGCTGGGTGTTAAATATGACTGAAAAATAACACATTCTCCACGAATTTCATACCATAATTATTCATCTTGAAAAGGCGCTAAGTTACGGTTAGCGAATCTTAATAATTTAGCGAACACTGTTTTGTTAGAAACCTGCTTAGTCTTCTCTACCCTTAGTTATCGTTTTCCCAGTAAGTTTTGTGTCTATTTTCTTGAATCAAAATGTTTGGTGACTATCTGAGACATCTAACTGAAATTCTGAAGTTTCGTACAAATTAAAGGCGATTTCATTGTGCGACAAAAGCACGATTAACACACGATGACGATACTCCTTGAATTATACTTAAACAAATGCGATCCATGCCACTAATGGAACTAGTTGAAAAAGAACCTCATAGAAGCAGAGGTCCCCCCTTGTCATTTGTTAGAGGGATGAGTTGAGATGGTATCAAAAATCGCGACAAGCTCGAATTTTTTACTTCTATCATTAACCAGCATGCAAATCACCCCCGCTCCTTTCATATAAATAATCGCCTCCATTAAGCGCGAAAATATGCTCAGATATGTGTCCGTGTAACTTTTCCGAGATGCAAACAGATTTCCGAGGGCGAAGCTCGAGCAAAGCTGTGAGCTTCGAGAAACAGATAATGAGATCTGTTCCCGGAAACATTAATTCAACCAGCCCTAAAAAGTTTTTGAAAAGTGTGTGAAAAAGTTTTGCCTACTTCTCATTGTTAAACAATAAAGTATAACTCGGGAAAAACTCGTCCTTGATTCACGCAGGATATTAACATAAACCATGGATGCCACACTCACTGGTTTTCAAATACCCTAACTTTTCCCAGAAAAATGTCAAATTTGTGTGACCAACTGAATCAACAGTCTTACAAATTAGTCCTGGTAATTGCGCCTCACTTCCCCTCACAGCCATCCTCTCTAGCCATGTATTTAGGCTTGCTTTCAGCGAGTCACAAGCAGTCTACACGAGTTGAGAGTTCCTTAATATCACGAGGGTAAAGAATTGATTATCTTGAAAACTCAACAACAGTTTGTCGATCAGTTTCAATAAAACACAGTCACCCTACCGTCAACAGCTTTCATGTCCGTGAAATTTAACAAAGAATTTGAAATGTTACAAAATTTCACAGGATTAATATCAGTTTCTATGCAACAACGTACCCACACTTCGCCCAATCCAACATTACCCACAGGTAGCTCAAGCTCTCTGTATGAACCACACAAGGAACACAATATGGCATATCGATTTATAAGGATTTGTATAGGATTTTCTACTAGATATCCACGGAGGTAGTTAAAAGTGAAAATATTCAATACAAATGGCTTACCTCATTCCATACGTGTGTTGTATGCTCCTGGTGTCGTTATTCTACCAATTTAACTTGATTTAAGCGATTTTTTTTAATCCTGGTTTTCTCTTCTTAAATCGATATGCCATATTGTGTTCCTTGTGTGGTTCATATAGAGAGCTTGGGCTACCTGTGCATAAGCCCCAACTTGTTACCAGTTGTTTGTTGTTGGGTTAGGGGTGGGGTGAGTGCGCAGTTGTTGAGGTGCTGACACTGATCCATTTCATTCAAAAACCGACTTGGACTTGATGGACAAAAGACGTGCTCGTCAGGAATCTTTCAACTACAGTTAACATTATACCGAAAAAAATCAACATCAGGAAAAGTTAAGTATCAGCATCTTCCATCATGAAGAGGCCAAGACAAGAGGAATGAGATCATATTTACGAGAGGTTTCTCGGTTAATTTCTTGACTTCTTTCGAAAATTTAATTTCCCCTGACACTGAAGAATATTTTTCTTTGAAAATTTCCCGGCCTGTGGCAACCATGTGAAGGCAAACATTATGGTACACGCCAAGGGGCGCAATTCGCAGGCCGGCCTAAAATAGAAAAAAATCACCTGCGGGCCTCGTTGGCTATCAATCAGCTCCTATCCAACGCGCGCTCGTGGAATAAATATATCTTATTAGACGTTTTGTTGTACAGTATCGCTGAGTATTTTTACGAGTTGTGCCGTATTTTGACGAGCCCTTCAAAATACGGCACAACTCGTAAAAATACTCAGCAATACTACACAACAAAACGTCTAATGAGAGATTTATTAAATCCAACAGGCCAAATTGCTGTTTCAGTGCGGGCAAATTTCGCGGATATTTCTGGAGTACAAATATCGCGTGATATTTGTACTCGTCTCGCGCGTTATTTGTACTCTACGAAGCTCAGTTGGTTAATAATCGTCAATTAGTATATACAACACTAATGAATAGTGCTTTTCGCGCGCGCTGATTGGTTGGTTCGAAAGTGATTAGCAAGTACTATTCACCTACACTTCGATGAATAATTGTTAATATAATAATCGTGGAGTAGGTTTGCTCCAAAAAGGGCTCTGAAATGTTCTACTGGTTGGCTGTAAGTAGGGATTTTGCTACACTTTAAGCTAATTGCAGATTGGCAAATCCATTGTGTGCGATTTTATTGAAAAAATGTGCTTGAGCCGTAAACTAAACCAACTGCGCTAGGACAGCGCTTTAAGTAAATGCGATTCTCTTTTCATTCCACCCTTGCTAAAACGTAAATTCTGATTGGCTAATCCAACTGTAGGAAGCCCAGCACTGCGACATACCAAAAATGATGCTTCTATGTTGGACATGTACTAAAATCAGGAACACCGGAACACCGTCAAAATACGGCAACATCACAGAACGGCAACATCACGGAACATCACGGAACATCACGGAACACCGGAAAACCGCGGAAAACCACGGAACACCGAAACACCCCCGGAACACCGAATTGGACGGTGTAAAAAAATAAAATGTAGATGTAATTTGTTTACCCACGTAACACGAAAGAGCTTAGAAGCAGGCGCTAAATATATAGTTTAATTGGATATTTTTAAATCTAAACTGAAAACACACCTTTTTAAATGTGATTTTAATCTAAATTAGATTACTTAATCTTTTGTTTTTACATTTCTAAGTCATACTGTAACACAATGGATGTAAAGCGCTTAGAACGCATGCGAATAAGCGCTATATAAGTGTTATTATTATAGTTTCTTAATGTTTCTTATCTTATTTCTTTTTGGTATAAATGTTGTTTTTGTTGTTGTTGTTGTTGTTGTTGTTGTTGCCGTTCTAGCTTTTAAAGAGATATTAACTTTTTCCAATTACAAGCCCCTATTGTTAGGCGTTTTTACTGTTTTAAGAAGCCAAAAGGGACGTTGAACAAATTAAGAAAGATTCCGCTCAAAGTTCGAGAAATAATGAATGCAAAAATTATTTACTAAAAATCTACTCACAGCACAGTAACTTTTTGAATACTATTTAAAACATCTCACTGTAATTCGTTTCTCTAGGTGACCCCTCGATGAAATCCCCAAGCATTCTCGAGAAATTTCATGTCAAACCTCGTAATTCTTTAAGCGAGTGTTATTGTGTTTTTAACTTATGGGAAACGTCCGTTTTAACTGAAATATGCATAACTTCAAGTTCAATTTTCTCTTGCGAGGTCAGCTTGAGAGCTGAAATTTCGATAAGATCTTCTTACATTTATTCAAAATATTACCATGCTATCTAAAAATTTCTCAAGACTATGATCACACTGATAGGGGGAGCTGCAGTGATGAAATGGCACTCGCCTCCCACCAATGTGACCCGGTTCGCTTAATTCCCAGACCTACCGTCATTTGAAGGTATAGTTTGTTGTTTGTTTTTCTCCAGGTTCTCCGGTTTTCCTCCCTCCACAAAAACCAACACTTCTAAATTCAAATTCGATGTCATACACGTACACTTTATAACAAGCTCTAAGCTCTTTCGTTATACGTGGGTAAAGAAATTACATTTACATTTTATTTTTTACATGATCTGTAATGGGAAAATAGAACAACACTGTCAAATTCGGTGTTCAGGGGTGTTTCGGCTGTTCCGGTGTTCCGTGATGTCCCGGGGTGTTCCGGTGTTCCTGGTTGTTCCAGTGTTCCAGGATGTTCCGGGGTGTTCCGGTGTTCCTGGGTGTTCCGGTGTTCTGGGGTGTTCAGGGGTGTTCAGGTGTTCCGGTGTTCTGGGGTGTTCAGGGGTGTTCAGATGTTCCGGTGTTCCCGTGTTCCTGGTTTTAATACATACCTCTATGCTGTGTGTTTCGGCCTCAACTGAATACATACAGCTTCATGATGATAAAAAACAAAAACAAAAACAAACAACACTTGCCTTGGACACCTCATGGAGTCAATCAAGGTCCAATAATCCACTGCAGTCGACGACCTTTGAAAACAAACAGTGTCTGCACTCTTGCTTGGCGGGTCCTGTACCAGGATTAAAGGATACGGAAATCTACAAACCCTTCCCCTTCAGTTTCCAAAATAAGTTGCGTTAAAACCGAACTCTTTAAAATGATTATCTTCAAATCTTTCCAGGGATTTGTTGGGTAAAACCAATTCCTTAGCGAGTCAGTTCTTTAAGTCATCCACCTATTTTACAAAGTCAAACCACAAGTATCAAGACTGGGGAAGAGTTTTGTAGGGTAAAGCCGACTCCTTAGTGGTAAGCTTTCAGTCACCCACCTCTTGTACAAAGTCAAACATCTGATCAGCGCATAAAGACAGTCCAGTTTCCGAAACAATTTTTCCTCTTTTTTGGGGGACCAAGTCTTGGCATCACAGATCAAGACTAAGGAAGGGTTGTGTAGGGTGAAGCCGACTCCTTTGTGGTAAGCTTTCCTCACCCATCCCTTGTACAAAGTCAAACATCCGATCAGCACTTAAAGACAGTCCAGTTTCCAAAACATTTTTTCCTCTTTTTTGGGGACCAAGTCTTTGCATCACAGATCAAGACTAAGGAAGGGTTGTGTAGGGTGAAGCCGACTCCTTTGTGGTAAGCTTTCAGTCACCCATCCCTTGTACAAAGTCAAACATCCGATCAGCACTTAAAGACAGTCCAGTTTCCGAAACAGTTTTTCCTCTTTTTTGGGGACCAAGTCTTTGCATCACAGATCAAGACTAAGGAAGGGTTGTGTAGGGTGAAGCCGACTCCTTTGTGGTAAGCTTTCCTCACCCATCCCTTGTACAAAGTCAAACATCCGATCAGCACTTAAAGACAGTCCAGTTTCCGAAACAGTTTTTCCTCTTTTTTGGGGACCAAGTCTTTGCATCACAGATCAAGACTAAGGAAGGGTTGTGTAGGGTGAAGCCGACTCCTTTGTGGTAAGCTTTCCTCACCCATCCCTTGTACAAAGTCAATCATCCGATCAGCACTTAAAGACAGTCCAGTTTCCGAGACAGTTTTTCCTCTTTTTTGGGGACCAAGTCTTTGCATCACAGATCAAGACTAAGGAAGACTTAGGTAGGGTGAAACTGAATCTTTAGCAGGTCAGCTTTTAGTCACTTATCTTTTTTAAAAAGCTCACATTAATTCAGGGCAGAAAGACATACCAATTTGCTACAGAAGCCTTCTCTTTCCTTTCTTTTTGTCTAAGACTAACTCTTGACAAACATTTTCAGGCTTTTTATTCAAAGTATACAACATTTGCATATGATATATTTCAACACTTATCTCAATAAATTAGCTGCACAACCTGAAAAGCTCACGGAGACCAGAAGGAGAACATCTTTCTTTCCTAGAAAGAAAACAAATAAATTATAAACAATTAATTTAAAAAAACACAATTTTAATTCTACAATATAAATTAAAGTGTTTTGCTTTTGTAGCTAGAATTATATCAAAACACAATTGTGTGCAGGTTTAATTCAAATAGCTTTGTAAACATCCTTTGCCCCTTTTGATAGGTAAAAATTGATCATAGCTTTACTGTTAACACACTTGAAGAGGAGATTTAGCTTTAGCAGGGCAGGGGAGGTAAATAAATCTTCTACACACAAAAGATTCAGAACAAAACAGTGTAAGAAAAAAATTCTGATCTTATAAAATACTTAATTAGTAACTCCATCGGCCATCTTCTATGGAAGTTTTCATAAAAAGAAAAATAAATGATCAAAACAAAAAAAAAGGAAAATTGTATAGCATGAATAAATGCATGAATCCACCTTCATTCAATCTTGAAACAACCAATTCAGGAATGGATACCATTTTGAATACTGATGTGCTCTGCTTGCAGATGGAACCAAACAAGTTGCATCATATGTGCTGAACAGATACAAATTTGAGGTGATCTAAGAACAGAGCATACATGTAGCTTATACCAGAATTTTGCTTAGCTGCAAAAAAAGATAGCAATAAGACTTATCATTTAGTAACAACAAAACAACAACCTTTATTTATGTGTCAAATCTAAAATAGCAGTTATACAACCACTAACTGGGGACACTAAATACTACCTAAAAATTTAAGTAATTTAAAAATAAAACAATATATATGTACAATTTAAAATCTAACCTAAGTCTTACATCACTTAAACATATCAGTCAGTCATAATTAAGACAGGAAGATAATCAGCCAGTCTGTCAATTTATCTGAGGTAAAAGCTGTAATTCTTTACATATGAGATCTAGTTTTCATTTTATACATATAATACCTCACAAAAGAAAGGAGAACACAGCACAGCACATAACAATTTATGCAAAAATGTTCACAGCTATCTTGAAATTCTATCTGATGAGAACCTATCAATTTTTTATCTTTTGAAGAACAGTTCGAAAACAAAGCTAACCCTTTCATTTCTGAGATCTTGATAGTAACTCTCCTTAATGTCTGCCATACAATTTTTATGGCATTAGTTCAGAGAATTTGGTACTGGATCAACTAGTTATCCCCTAATTGATACTTTTCTTTATTCTCATTACTTGTCTGATAGATAATGTATTGATACAGTAAGGAGAAATTCTGTCTTGGTCACTCATGGAAGTTAAAGGGTTAACAGCTTCTGTATCAAGCAGTAGGTCATCAGTCTCTAGTCACTGTATGAAAGTCAGTCAGTAGGAGAGCAAATCAGTCTTACTCAGTTAATCAGTCAGTAACAATCAGCCAGTTGGTGTAGTTAAAATTCAAACAACTCTAGAGTTCAGATTTTCAATGATGGTTGGCATCTGAATAGTTTGTCAATTAGTTGATCATCAGTTAGCCAGCAGGTCATACAATGTCACATAAATATCACTGGTGTTTAAGTCATAATCAGTCAATTTGTATGTGCATATGTTAATCTTACAGTTTGTTTACTGGTCACTTGGTCTGTAGAAAGGTTTATTGGTTGGTTAGCCATAAGTCAGTCAGTCAGTCAGTCACCTTAAACAATAATAGTGAACAATGGTTCCCATTTTCGGCCGTCAGTAACCTGTCAGCCAACTGTCGGCCGACAGGTTACCGACACATTACCGACAGTCGGCCGACAGTTTTCAGTTGACCAAAAATTGACCGAAAACAAAGTCAAACTTTTCCAGTTGAAAACAGTAAATATAAATCAGTTGATCGAACCATTTTGTACTCCAGAAGCCCTCCATGGTGTTGCTATGTGCTCCAGTACAAGGGTCAACAAAGTAATTTCTGAGTGGTTGATCATCAGGTGGATGTAACCTACATCGTTCAAGTTAAAGTAAGGCAAGAAGTTTTAGAAGCAATAGATATGGAAATGTTTA
Organism: Stylophora pistillata; assembly: GCF_964205215.1. Taxonomy (NCBI): domain Eukaryota; kingdom Metazoa; phylum Cnidaria; class Anthozoa; order Scleractinia; family Pocilloporidae; genus Stylophora; species Stylophora pistillata. The sequence goes on along the minus strand of NC_142519.1, from coordinate 20,790,834 downwards.
CGATCATTTCACTTTACAACCCACGACAGGTTATTGACATGTTACCAACGGGTTACCAAAAGGTAACCAACTGTTGGCTGACAGTTGGCCAAAACTTTGACCTGAAACATAACGAAAACTGTAAAGCAACAGTTGGCCAACAGTCGGCTGACCATTGGCTGCCTGTCGCCTGCCTGTCAGTCAACAGTTGGGCGACAGTCCTGTCGGCCGACAGTATGTTTTGGGAACTGTTCTTCACTTTTTCACCTTGAACCACATGTTTATAGCTGGTCTGTTGGGTATTGTTGATAGAAGGGCAGGTTTTTACAAGTATAGTCAGACTTTGCACAGTCACAAGATCCAGCAGTAAAGTTAATAAGTCAGTCAGTCTATTGGTTTGATGTCAAGCAGGTGTTTGGATTGCTAGTTATAGAGCCACATGTATTCAGTCATTTAAAAATGGGTAACTCATTTGGGATTTTAACCAGACAAGATGTAGTGCTGCTAAAAATGATAAGGCCTTAAATATTTACCCAACACATAAATAGTAATAATATTATTAATAATAAATAATATTTAAAGAGGATACTCCCATCACATTGAGTGGTTTTCAGGGGGGGTCCTCAGACTAAAAATACATTTAGATTAGATTAAAAAAATAAAAATTATTTGCAGATGTAGAATGACAAGAAGCATTTAAAAGCACAAAGATTAAAATACTAAAATTAAGAACATGCTAAAGTTTATAAGGTAATTTTAAAAAATAAAAAATTAAGAATCATGCTAAGGTTTATAAGGCAATTTTAGAAAATAATTATTTAAGTGTCTTAAAAATTGATGGTGGCATAGGCTTTTTCAACTCAGGCAGAAGTGCCAACCATTCGTACCATTCATAAAGCAACCAGGGAAAATAAAACTGAATGAAACACTTTTGTTCAGAAGTCTTGGACTTCTGTCAGAATCATTGTTAGCTACATATGCATCAAAAGTAGCATCAGAATTGAAAGATAAATTAAATTCATTCCATAATTAATTGGAAATAGTTAAATAATTGAATTAAGTACAATGTGTATATGAAGTTCATATATTTTGAACTGTGGTATTAAATACGTATGATGCACGATCCTCGCAGTAGAGAGCGCTATTTAGGTGATAGCGAAAATCAGACCTGAAAAAAAAAAAATCAGATCAAAATATATGAACTTCATATATACATTGCATCTGATTTATCATCACGGGTTTATTACGAATCAACTTAACGGCCTGTTCCCAGTTGGCTTGTTGGCTCAATTGGTAGAGCGTTGCACTAGTATCGCAGAGGTCAGTGGTTTGAATCCCGTACAGGCCTGATTTTTTTCAGGTCTGATTTTCGCTATTGCATAAATAGCGCTCTCTACTGTGAGGATCGTGCATCATAGGTATTTAATACCGCAATTTAAAATATATGAACTTCATATATACATTGTATCTCATTTATCATCACGGGTTTATTACGAATCAACTTAACGGCCTGTTCCCAGTTGGCTTGTTAGCTCAATTGGTAGAGCGCTGCACTAGTATCGCAGAAGTCAGTGGTTCGAATCCCGTACAGGCCTGATTTTTTGCAGGTCTGATTTTCGCTATTGCATAGATAGCGCTCTCTACTGCAAGGATCGTGCATCATACAAATTCAATTAAGTGTTGCTCATTCTTTTATTAATTATTTTTGTACCTGAAAAAATAGCTTCAAGTTCTGGTACTAGGGACTTTAATCCACTTAATATTCCTCTCTGCTTGCCATCTTTAATATAACATACATAACAGCTTCTATTATCAATTGATAATATGCAAATTGTATTTATTCCAACTCTTTGAAACTTTTCCTCTTACTTTCATAAATGAACAAACACATATGGGGATATCAACTGTTATGAGGCCTGCAAAATTAATCCAAGGGTTGGGCACTCTTTCTTTATCAGATGTTGTAACAAAGAAAATTAATCTCACATTACATAATGTTATTTTCACCATTTTAAAAGTACATGAATAACGCAGGGTGATTGGTAGTTAACTATTAGTAACAAATTGCTGAAAAGATTGCTGTATGATGAGTGAGCTCATTCACCCATGGAATATAAGGTTACAAAGATCACAATACTTGTAAATAAGATCAACATTTCATTTAATGCATGTACCATGTTGTGAAATGTTATATTAGTCATATTATTTACCAAATTATCTGTGTGAGCACATAGATCAATTCTAAGTTTTAACATCCCCCCCCCCCCCCCACTCCATGCCCCTAGGCAACTGCCAGGCAAACCAACAGCAATTCTACACTATGCCTTAAATAGATACATGTACATCTTTCGCCACTGAATGCATATATTTGATACAGCTATCAACACTCAAGGCTCGACACTAACTTTTCAACTTACTAGCCACGTGGCTAGTGACTAGTGACACCTTAGATGTTACAACAATTTCAGTTTGTCTACTAGCCAAACTGGCTTGCAGAAACCGAAAACTACTGGTCTGTGGCTAGTTGGCTCCCGTTAGTGTCAAGCCCTGACACTGTCTACATTATATACAGCTGTATATAAAATTATGGTCTATCCTAATTATAAATACAAACAGTTATCTGCATAGTCTAAACTCAATACCTCAGTACATGCAGCTATCCACTCTGTCATCAACAGAGGATACAACCAACAACACTGTTTACACTAGATTCACCCGTCTTGAATGCTTTCTACAGTATATAGTATACTACAGTTACAGGTATCTAATCTGTCTATTAATAGTACCTGTGGATTAAAAACCATCTAAGGCAGAGCTTAAATTAGCAAGGAAATATTTGAATTTCCTGCGTTCAGATTGAATGGTTCCTTGCAATGCTTAAAGATAAAATAAACTGGAAAAATTCCTTTCAAATTCAAATAAAAGAGGAAAAAAATTACAAAACAAAACAGCCTCAAGAAATACCTTAATTTGGCTGCACGCCTTCATCTAGCCTTTCAGATATTTCTGAGTACAGCGTTGTGTGCGTTGACATTAACATTCGCCATTCTTGCGTTTAGGAAGAGACAAGAACCATATAACGGTAGATAAGATTCTAAAGCCAAGTGTTGTTTTCCCTCACACTTTTGTGCCAAAAGATAGTGTTGTTTTCCTCAACCATGCTCATCACCGACTTGGTTGATCCCAATCTTCTCTCCGATCCCTCGACGTTGTTACCAGGGGCTTCTCGGTTTCCTCAATGGTCTGAGGGCCATCAACCTTCTGGGCAAACAGTTACCTTTCCGGCCCAAATTGGATACTATTGTGCAAAGAATCGGTTTGTTTATACACCAGAATGATTTCTGAATGATCAAATCGACTGCGTGACCATGAGAAACGGAACAACGTAACAGATAAAGTGTCCAGCCTGAATGATAATAAAAGGGAAAAAAATCTAGACGATCATTACTAAAGATTCACTTGAAACAAATTCTTATTCGACTAAGTGATCATTACAATGACACTTTTGCATCTGGTTATTCTTTTCCTTTGTGATCGTCAACGATCTCAAACTTTGGAAAGCGCAAAAGATTTTTAGCACTTCAGCAAGATCAATCCATAAGATCCAGAGATCGACAACTCGTGGGAGACCGATTTTCTTTCTGAAAAATCTGGTAACAGAATTATCCGACAGATATTTGGGGAGCACAGTCGAGTCGATTTGGGTCGTCATATTACAAACAATGCAACCGGAAAAAAAAATTTTTCGGAGTTTTGAACTGGTCAACTACCCACCGTGCAATACTGAGCGCATACACACAGGAACACACATTAAAATGCTTCTACTGCTCAGGAGTCAAAGTGTTACGGGATCAAATCATTTTTTCCTTTATAGCTTCCTGGCCGCCATTTTAAATCATTTAGGCCCTCTGGACAGAGATCTTTGGCTTGCGAGTGGTAAGGGAGATCAGGGACAAGATGCGTTTTTCCCAAAAAAAAGAGTTGAGGTTGAAAAATACTTGAAAGATCACTAAGAAGACGATCGACAACTCGTTTTCACCATCTTCGCGCCATCCAGGTAGCCAAACTGTATCATACTGACGATTCCACGGATCGGCGAAAGCTTGGAATAAAAAAGAAATACAAGAGGTTCAAAGTCTCAATCGAATCGTCCATTTTATCCGTAGCACCTATTTCCTCTTACCCTATCCCTGAATCAAACAATAAAGTGATGAGGAAGAGGGAAATTATCATCAGGTTAAGAAGACCCTGATTTTTGAGCACATTCTCCTATCAGTACCAGAGAAAATGCATAGAAAACACTACGGCATATGCATCATTGCTAATGTCAGGTGGCAAAAGGTTGAGGCTGAAACGTAGCTTTTTTAAGTCTGGTCAGAAATCACCATATTTCATCGATAAAACTCTTGAATTATTTATTTTTTGTAGATAATGCAGAGAGAGGTTGAAAAACTCTCTCAACGCTTTCAATACGAATCCGAGAACGGTTACCCTTTTCATTTGCCAACTAAAGAGTCAAACTAGACTGAATTTGAACGAGGTGAACGCAACAGATCAAGGACATCTAACCATTACGCGCAAAGCTCGTCAGTGATTGGCTCTCCGCATGCTGCCCTTTTCAATTAAATTACAACACATTCCAGTACTGATTATCACACATGTTTTTTGTTTCTGTTTTAGAGAAAGCCACATGTACCAGGCAACAGGCCTAGGGATGTTAACTTGTTTGTTTCTTTTTGTCAGTTTGCGTGGGTTCAATGAGCGTCATGTGGTCCCACCACTCCGGGGTATCTGTCACGTGATTCCATGCAGTCAATGCTTGGGGGCTTATCAGGTTTTGACATGTTAAGTCTTCCCTTCGAAAACAATAGCAAGAGAACGACGATGACACATTTCTAAGGCTATTCAGCGCCCTTCAAATTAGTTTGACTCCCTTATAGAGTGCGTGACGATGTAAGTTGCGGCATTGAATCGCACCATTTGACCACATAGATTCTATGCTGCCGTGCGTCTAGCGAAAAAAAAAAAAAAGGGGGAGGAGGTTAACGTGTCTTCTTGCTTCCCCACTTTTTCATTTTACCACCTGAGGAACAGTGGTATGGAGACCCACCAATCTTGGTCACTGAATCAAGGGAATCAAAGTATTTTCGCACTCTTTGATAATTCCTTGTACAAGTCTTTTGACATTGTCCATATAGTTTGAAATCTTTTAGCTGATCACGACCTTTTCAATTCAACCGCTGGGCAAGATTGATTGAACACAATTCTACGTAATTAACAACATTTAATTTCCATTTATACACTAGGAAGTTGACAATTCGTTAATATGTAACTCACGAGGTCGAAGACCTAATGGAACGGCATAAAGATGGCCCCCCAACTTTCAGTTTCCGGGAAATATAAAAAAAGAAAGCAGTGATAGGGGGCACTATGGAAGACAGCCAATCAGATTTGAGCATTGTGTCATCCTCTTATCTGATTGGCTGTATTTCCTATTACTACTAGAAATATGCGTAAAGGATACGACATGGGCTTGTTCAACAATCGAGACAAATACCTCTCTCTTGGCCTTTCTTTTATTCAAAAATTTCCCGAGTGAGCACACTTTAAAGGAATTTGACTGTAGCACAAAACTTGTATAAAACCAACTGTAAACTATCGCTTATCAAAAATATTGACTTTACACTCACGCATCGTTTGAATAATCGCACACACTGAGAAAGAAGTGTGAATTCTTAATCAAACTTAAGACAATTTATGGTTAGGAGGCAGAGTATTCGTAATTCACGAAAACTGATATGAATGCGATCTGTTTCATCTAAAATACTGACACCTAAACGAAGAAAAACATTTAATATAACTATATTAACATTAAAACTTTTCTTTTCACAATTTCAAAGCGTTTTACAACAAATCAGTAGATTAGCTCATAATAAAAGTGAAATCTTGATTGAACACTTCATTCTCCCAAATAATTTGCAAGACCTGTATAGTAACTGAAGAGGAGAGTTATTGACCAGATATTTAAAGTCGGAGAGTTATATAAAGATAAGTAACTTATAAATCACAATGCGTGGTTTCAATACCTTCTATATTGTTTATAGGTAAGTAAACTACATTTTTATTTATTTACTTTATAAGCTCGCGCTTCGAGCGTTAGCCGTTCATCAGAGCTATAGATATATAGCTACAAATATTTACTTGTAAAATTACTGAGATTATTTCAAAAATCTTCTTTATTTTGCTCCCTCTATTCAATGCTCATGGCTCTAAGTGATCACCCCCCTGTTCCATCAAAGCACCGTGCATTTACCTTTTCACTTGATGACTGTTTCCTTACTCGGAACTGGTCAGCTGAGACCACCAGCACAAAACCGTATAATATTAATCCAAGCTTTAATAATTAATCGATTTAAGAGAAATACATTTGTAATTCGAAATCAGAAAAACGTAAATAAAGTCTTAATCTCGTATCAAAAAACGTAATTAGAAATACTTCTGTGGCGGGTCGTAAAAACAGGTTTCTCTCTTAAAGTTAGCAGATTCAAATAAGCGAACAGACTATAAAAAAAAGTTCTCTCTTCCTGATTCTTCTGAAAACTGGTGTAAAATATGATAAACTAACATTATTAAATCACTGTATTGAATTAATGTCAATCACGAGTCTTGTAATCAAATGTATCTGTCACCAAAAAGCAACGCCTATTTGCAAAACGAAACAAGGACTTAATTCAATTTACGGTCAAACGGTTCTTCTTTTTTCTCCAAACGCAGTGCTAAATTTCTCAGTTCTGACATGATCCTCCTTTGCTCGTCAAGCTGTTCCTGAAGGTCTTCATTTGTTACTCTACTGAAACAGTCTCTGTCACGATGGCACATCTAAAACGTACAGAAGTCGTACGTGTCATTTTTAAAAAGGGAATATTGGTAAAATTTAAATGAAAAAAAAAAAGAACCGACGGTGATGATCATAGCGAGATTTACATAATCTTAGCCCAGTCATACCGCATGATTAATCAGGGCACAGGCGTCTGCATAACTAAAACAATTTTCGTCGAACAGGGCAAATGGTTTCGTGAACATTCGCAAACACTTGAAGATTCACAGATTGGAACTAGGTTCTATCACATGACCGGAACGCAGAGATCCCAGGAGATAGCACGGCGCTTGAGCAAGTCATTTGCACGATTTGCGCTTAACGCGGTAAGTCATACAAATTCTTGGAGCTTGGTTTTTCTACGCTAAAAAACCTTATTTTGACAAGAGCTGCTGAAGAGGTTAACGCAGTTAGCCTTAATCAGAGTCCAGCTTAGGCCCTAACTTAGTTGGGTGCCAATAATTTAGTGTGATTGTGTCCGATCACGAGGGCCACACAACTGACGAGTGCGTCCCTGAAATGTCAACGGACAGTGACGCCCAGAGTATGCCTTCAGCCATCTTTTTAGCAGATATGTTCAAATCTGCCCTGGTTCCAGTTCTGAGCCGGCTGAGGAGCTTGAACGAGAAAGTGAGCTCAGTGCTCCTGAAAGGGCACAAGGACTCCGATGAGGACGGTGAAACCGCCTCTAATGACGGGCCCGCCAAATATATGGATATGGACGCAGATTTATCCGCGCTCCTCGCCTCTGCGGGCAAATATGACAATAACGAGGCTACGCCGGGCGAAGACCTCTTGAAGGAACTCGCGCAAGACTTAACAGTGAGAGAGAAGACTTCTCCGCCCCTTCGCGAAGGACTGGGTGCTATTTTTAATACTCTTTTATCAGAAAAGATGGGGGACGAGAAGCTCAAAGCCAAACTGGACAAATATCCTCGCCCAGAGAATGTCCAGGGTTTGCGAACCCCGAAAGTGAACCCCTCAATCTGGAGCCAGCTGTCGACTACAATTAAAGCTCAGCATGTAAGATCGCAGAAGGGACAAAACACCCTTATCGGAGCCATTACAGCCATGGCAAAATCCGCCAATTTGGCGCTGGAAAAATGCAGCCGAGACAAGGAACTGATCACCTTGTTGAAAGATGCTGTTGCAATGGCACTCCAATACAACTACGAGCTGAATCACTCCCGACGCCCGGCCATGAAGAAAGAGATGCATAAAGACTATGATGAGACCAGGTTGTTTTATGGCTTCGGTAGACTTGAAGGGCGCGAATTATACCGTGCCTATCCACCCATCTCATCAGAAATATTTAAAGTTCTGTTTTGACGGTGTTTTCTACCAATGTACCTGTTTGCCTAATGGCCTACCTAGTGCCCCGCGCATACTTAGTAAACTATTGAAACCTGTTTATGCCACACTCCGGAGCATGGGACATCGCAATTCAGGTTATATTGACGATTCTTATCTACAAGGCGACACCTCCGCGGAATGTCTTCAAAACGTCATTGACACCATCACTTTGTTTACCAAATTAGGGTTCCATATCCATCCCGAGAAATCGGTTTTCATACCCTCTCAGAAATTAATTTTCTTAGGGTTTGTACTGGATCCTATTACTATGACAGTTACACTTACGGGGGGAAAAGTTTAACGGATCCTGTCTGTCTGCGGTATACTCTTAAAAACACAAATGCTCACAATTAGACAGGTCGCAGAGGTTATCGGTATTCTGGCGTCCAATTTTCCTGGTGCTTAGTATGGACCACTTCACTATCGCTACCTTGAGCGGGATAAATATCTCACACTCACAGCAAATAAGGGCGATTACGGGGGAAAAATGCAGTTATCCCCTCCCGCTTTAACAGAAATTCAGTGGTGGCGTGATAATGCCCTAACTCTCAAACGAGATATCCAACACGACAAACCCAGCACTTCAATTCAGTCAGACGCATCCACACTGGGCTGGGGAACTGTTCTAGGCACTCAGAAAACGGGGGTGAGATGGACCCCTTCGGAAGCCGAATAACATAAACGTATTGGAATTACTTGCAGCCTTTTTTGCGTTAAAGTGTTTTTGTAGCCATATGAACAACTGCCACATCCAAATTCAGATCGACAATGCCACAGCCCTCGCTTATATAAACAACATGGGAGGCTCAAACTCCAAAGAACTTAACCAGCTAGCTGTTCAAATTTGGGAATGGTGTATACCCCGGAATATCTGGCTCTCAGCTGTGTACATAACCGGTCGGTTAAACACTGGGGCTGATGAGAAATCACGCGTGTTCTCAGATAATCACGAGTGGATGCTAAACAAACACTCGTTTGACGAGATCCTGTTGCACAACCCCGGCCTCGACTTCGACTTGTTCGCGAGCCGCTTAAACTGTCAGATCAGTAGTTACTGCTCGTGGCAAGCAGACCCTAACAGTTCACACGTAGACGCATTTACTATGAGTTGGAAGGGAAAAAACTTTTATGCTTTTCCACCCTTTAGCCTTCTCCCCATATGCCCTCTGAAGATCAGTCAAGACCGAGCACAGGGTGTACTAATCGCGCCGCTTTGGCCAACTCAAACGTAGTTTCCAGTCCTTCTAGTACATTTGTGCGACCAGCCCTGGATCCTGCTCCCACGGCCAGACCTTCTACAACACCCCTCCCGCAGTGGCCCACATCCACTACACAGGAATCTTCATCTGATGGTATGTCCTCTTTCAGGGGATCCTTCAGCCATTACCACTTTTAAGAGGAGGTTACCGACATTCTCATGGAATCCTGGAGGAAAGGCACTAAAAAACAGTATGCCTCTTACGTTAAAAAATGGATGGCGTTTTGTCCTGAACGGCAAATTTATTGTTGTTCACCACCGCTGAGCGACGCCCTTCAATTTCTCTTGGGGCTATTTAATCAAGGGCTTGGCTACTCGACCCTTAATACTGCTCGCTCTGTCTTATCTACCACTGTTACGATAGACAGCGAGGGAAGCTTTGGTAGCAACCATATTGTTACACGGTTTATGAAAGGGGTATTTGAATCGCGTAGACCCAGACCTAAATATGACAAAATTTGGGATGTCTCAGTGGTTTTGAAATATTTATCTTCTTTACACCCTAATGAAACATTGTCTTTAAAGGATTTAACGCACAAGGTCCTTATGTTAATTCTATTATTTTCGAGTCAACGAGGGCAATAGATACACTACCTAAATCTACAGCATCTTAGTATGGAGGATACTTACTCCTTTGACGTCGTTGAGCGCATGAAGACCAGCACCCCCCCAGAAGGCCACATACGAAGATTGACATTGCTGCCTATGAGCCAGACAGTAGAATTTGCCCTTTGACTTGTTTGAAAGCATACATAAAAAAGACGAAGGTTTTGCGTAATACCGAAACAAAACTGTTTATTAGTTATGTTAGGCCCCATAAACTTGTAACTAGGGACACGATTTCTAGGTGGACTAAGGAAACTCTTAGACTTTCCGGTATTGATAATAAGGTGTTCACGGCACATAGCACTTGGTCGGCGTCTGTTTCCAAAGCTAATGAAAGACGTCCCTGTCCACGAAACTTGGCGAAGGCAGGCTGGAAGTCTGCAGAGACCTTCCATAAATATTACAACAAACCGGTTTTCCCAGATAACAGCCTTGCTTCTGCTATTCTTGACAAGTGAAAACTCCGATACGTTTTTGGAATATTGCATGGGCTGTTTTTCTTATTTTGTTACTGTTAGACTACATTACAAACATGATTATCATTGTTTATGCTCCACCCCTTACCTTTGTGTGGATTTCATGCCTCTTGTTCGAGTGTATGTCGTATGGGCGCATCTACACTTTAAAGTCTCATGGGATCTCTGCCTTCCGGTCATGTGATAGAATAGGAAAATTAAACGACACTTGCCTGTAAGTTGAAGTTTGATTGAGATTCTATCACATGACATCAGAAGGCGAGAGACCACATGCCCTCCACTTTCAACACCCACCCTCTCTTGGGCAATTTGGTTGCCGGTCACTTCTTACTTTTGGTCTTTTCAGCCGGCATCCTTTTTTAGATGCACCCTATACGTGGCTTTTAATTATGACTTGCTCAAGCGCCGTGCTATCTCATGTGATCTCTCGCCTTCCGATGTCATGTGATAGAATCTCAATCAAACTTCAACTTACAGGTAGGTCTCGCTTAATTTTCCAATTTAGTGGTCTTTTCAACACTGGAAACGACAAAGTTTCTCCTTCGAGCCACAGAGAAAGCTCCCTCGCCACATATTTATAATTTGGCCGCAGTAACAATCCCTTGTAACTGGAAGGGCGCGCCGAGGTTTAATTTCTTAGCATGTCACTAATGAAGTTAAACCATAGCTTTAATTCATAGATTAATAGCCCATCACTACTCCCGCCGCTCCCTCCTTTCGAACATACCTTTGTGAGCACAGTAATGCCTTTAAATCCCAATGCCACGAGGGGAAATAGTTGTTTTCCAGAGGTATACTTCATTGAAGAACTATTTACTTCTCTACCGTTTAAGAAGAACGACACCGAAATTTTTTTGTCTTCGAAGACTCCATTAAAATCAACTTCACAGGCGAGGAGATCACCGCGGTAAGCCATGGCCCCTAGGTCATCAACATAGTTAGTACATTACAAAAACTATAGCAAATTAAACCAAACATAAGGTAAACAACAGTGTAACAACACAGCGTGAAATCTCATTTTTGCTCCATCTTGATCAATTACCTACCTTTCTGTTCATCAGAAGTTAAAGCTAAATCTTTGTAGTTCTGATTTATACAAGGAGTGCTATAGATATCAAGGATCCTAGCAGTGTCATTTGTTGATTCGAATCTCCCTGGCCTGTAAAGTATTCTTTGTGGAGCACTTGATCAACATACAGAAGGCGAGTGTTGGAACCCCTTACGATCGAAGGATCCAGGGTTTTTTTTTTCCAGTTTCACACCCCAGACACATGAATTTCAAAATGAATTTTTCAACACTCTATCCCAGGCGTACAACTACATCTTTCACGCAAACCAAAAATATACTCCTCGTTTATTTCATGCCCGTCAGAATTAGCCTGCGTGCAGCCGAACGAAAACCCCGTCTTCGTCTGCGAATCAGCGACAAATATCTTGTTCTGGAGTACCGAGATTCGAGTACTTCGTTTCGATTGGTTGTTCCTTACGAGGGCGCTCATTGGCTGAAAATCACTCGCACCAGGTTGCCTCATATGCCATGTTTGTTTTCCCGGGCAAGTCTTAGCACGAGCGCTCGAATGTTTTAATGGAACGCGTATGTATAGTTTGTTCGAAGAATATTACAGCGATTCCAATCAGCCTTTCACGGAAACCATCGTCTTCAAATATCCCTCTCCAAGTCGAAGTCGACAACAAACACTCTGGAGATATATACACGACCATATAGTTTCCGTTTTTGACTTGTGGAATTACTTCTGGGTCGTTGTGTTCTTCTCCGATCATTATTGCTGGAATCCCTAGATTCGACAAACTGGTTACTTGATCTTTCATGAGCGATTTTAGGGGAGAAACAACTACAATCAAACTCGAAGCTCGCAGCTTGGAGTTTATCACGTCTGACACGATGGGAAGGCATGGGAATATAAGTGACTTGCCAAAGCCCATCGGAAGATTAACAAATACATGAGATCCCGCTAAAAATGATCGTATTGCTTTTTTTTGTTCGGGTAACAAGTCGTTAATTCCGAATTGAGAGAGAACTTGGGAGAAGGCTTCTCTCCAAACACTTTCTTCGACAGACGCCATTTTCTTTGTGTTCGAAAGACCTGAAACGAGGCAATTTTGTAAGCCAATGAGAGTGCTCGTTAGAAGCATCCAATCAAAATGCAGAACGAAGTACTGATCTCCCTACGTCAGAACAAGATATTTGTCGCTGATTCGCAGACGAATAAAACCGGGGTTTTCGTTCGGCTGCACGCAGGCTAGTCAGAATAGTCATATAGAGGGTTCTATAACAATTTGAAAGTGATCTTTGGAATGTTTATGAACTAACATTTTTAAATATTTTTTCTTTTTGAAACCAAAAGAAACTGTCTCAAGGTCGAACTGAGGAGGGCAGTAAAAACCTTGAATGTGTTTTCAAACGCTATCCGATCCTTGAAAACAGAAGGTAACTGGAGGTTTCACCCCCTGGAAGTTTGCCCCCCCCCCCCGCCCCTTCCACTTTGGCGAGTTCGCCCCCTGCGGTAAAAAAAATTCGCCCTCAAAATCTTTTAACTCGTTTCCTTGCGAGATATCGTATTCTGTTGAAATTATAATATATATTGCTCAACATGAAATTTCACAGCAAAACTAAGGCGTGACTATTGTACCAGTGACGCAAAGGTGCTCCATTACTCTGGTCTTTCTCTAACAGGTTTGACACTATTTCATACTAGTGTTCGTACAGAGTAAATTTCAAGGACAACTTCTGTGAACAAACTAGACTAAAGCGGCTATATTAGGGGCCAACACATAATCTGAAGCAATGACCACTATACGTATTTCGTACTTGGATAATTGCATTCGTTTGTCAGTGTGACCAGCTTTTCATAAGGATTTAATTAACGTACTTTCGAACTGAAGCGTTTGCCTCAGAAAAAAATAAAAGCTCTTAGGAAACGAATGGAAAGATTTAGGGGGTGAACACTCTTTGCCTCAGGGGGCAAACTCACCACGGGACAAAACCAAGATAAACCTGTCGTCAGAGTAACCGATACCTTCGACTTCTCTTCCCAGCTCACTGAAGCCAGTTTCAAATATTTTCCCATCGTCCGCGTGGTAACCGACTGTTCCATCATACCAGCCAGGCATGGAGTGACAGTCGTAAGACTCACCCACAACACCCAATCCTATAATACGTTTCTCGCCAGTCTCCTGAATAAGTACCTGCAAAACAATGGTAATCCAGTCGCTTTTCACTCACGGACGTTTCGCACTCAGTCGATTCGAACCCAATTTCTGACGACTCGTACCCAGTTTGTGTCGGTTCGCTCCCCACCCGCTGATCGATTCGTACCCCTCCCAAAATTCAGTAATGATCAAAACCTAGGAGACATTACGAAATACCTGACGCGTCAGCGCGCGAGTTATGTCGATTCTTGCCTAAGACAAGTTAGTAAAGATTCCAGCTACTAAAATATAAGGAAAGCTAAGTGTAGACGTGTGTCTTTCTCACTAATAACAAATAATTAGCGCCTCGCACAGTGAGTGTGATTATGCTCCTCTGCTATTAATAGTAAAAATATAGTTTATCATAAAAAAAGAAAAATACAAACAATATTTACACTCAAATGACCACAATTTCGATCCTTTTCTAGAAAGGGTCTACCTGTGAAAGAATTTGGATATATCAACAAAGTTGAAGTGGTAAATTGGCCACCGTAACGATTACAAAAGCTGACGTTTCGAGCGTTAGCCCTTCGTCGGAGCGAATAGAGGAATTGTGGGTTGTGTGTGCTTTTAAAGGCAGAGAATGGAGCTACGTTTTTGGTGGGAACATGGCAACGAGAAAAACAAGAATAAATTAGTGGAATGAAAAGCGTTCGTTGATCCCTGTGGGATTTAGACTGCCGGTTTGAAAGATTTTTACGGCTTTCCGTGCTATCTAAGTGTAAGGAAAGACCCTTGTTGCCATGCTCCCACCAATCATTCAGTCAACTGATTGTTGACTGAATGATTGTTGTCAGTAGAGCAATCTACTGACAACAATCATTCACTTGACTCTGATGATGACTTCCGCACAGGTTGTCGAAACGTCAGTCACTACCACCGACAACAGTCCTTCTCAGGACTACACTCGCCCGGACGATCAGACTACACCTTCACATGTTACCCCCGGGTTCAAGCCATTTACTGCAAAACCTACAATACTTTAAACACACTCAATACGGAAAACATACTTTATTAGGGTTTATGGTAAGTTCGCCCTATTCGCACAAATTTTTGCTTTTGTGGGAAGCAACTCTAGAGAACCATTAACACTAGCTAATCCCTCTTCATTACGACTTAGCGCAATTTTATGATCCTATATAAACTCCAACTGACTCTTTTTAAAAATCTGTGAATACCGCCAAAAGTATTTAATTTGATGTCGAAGGAGGAGCGTTATTTTTTGATGAGGTTGTGAAAACTAATTTAGACACAAATCCTTTTTAAGATTTTTCTGTTATCGTACAAAATCTCTGAATGAAACATCGCCTATTAATATTTCTGGGCATTTGAATTATCGTGCGCGCACTAGTATAGAATATTTATTGAAGATTCTTAGCTTAGTATTTACATACTTCTGTTTCATTATTGAAGTATTATTCATATATTAGAAATACCAAGTATTTATAGAATGGAATTGTACATTTCATTCTTTTCTTATCAGAACTTTTTATATACAGTTTTTTAAAGCACCACGAGCTTGCAACAGAATTAGAGATATTATCATCAGTAGTATACACCACACAAGTGAATAGTACTTTCAGCTTGTTCGGAAGTGAATAGCAAGTATTATTCACCCGAGCAGCCGTTGAGAGAAACTCGCATGTCAACAAGTTAATTTCCGACCAATTATCGGTATATTGAAAAAAAAAAAAAAACCCGCAAACAGTAACTGAACTTACAGAATGTAGAAATCAGACTAAGTCCATTTTTGGTCGTTTTAAAAGACTCGCGTGTAACTCAAAATTTGCTGATTTCTTGGAGGGAACTTTGGAGTACTGTCAAATTTCAAAGTAACAGCAAGGTAATATCTCAAAAAATAGAGAGCCGGATTTCTATGTAGCTTCACTTTCTCTAAATTTTACGCTTGAGTGGAAAGGTCTGGGAATTGGGGAATTGACTTCACGTCCACTCAGCGCAAATACCCATTTTTTCGCCAACGCCCGTTTTACTGTAACTATGAGAAGAAAGCAGAAAAGTATGAAAACACATGCAACAATATGGGAAGTCTAAATAGTCGGAGCATTCATTACACCAATATTGAACAACGATGCCAGAAAAAAATCATGTCACAGGTAAGTGAGGAAATAAATATTATGGTGATAAGCACAGCGCAAATACATTGTAATTTCACTCACCGATCGTCGACTCCGCTTTGATAGTGTTTCAAAGGAATTTTTCCAAATAGTTGGAAACGTCCCCTTCTTCAACTTTCTTTTCATGCCTTTTATTGGAAAAGCAAGCGTAAAACAATCCCTTAACTTGTGAAATCCTCGGAGCACACAGCAAATTTTCCCACTGGCTTGAAGTCCTTCCGATGAATAGACACGAACCTTTTCCACTTTAGTCTAACGCTGCCCGAATCAGGAGAATTATGAATAGAAATCCCCAATTCATCGTTCTTTATGTTTCCACAGTCCTGAACAACACAACGTCTACCAAGCATACTTTCGCTTTAGTCAAAAAAGCGAAGAAAGAACCTCCAAAAGCTTCCAAAAATATCTTGTCCTGAATGCGAAATTAGCCACGTTTGTGTACCTTGTTCAGCCGTATTGATGTTTCTACGTCACATCTCGCCCCAACTCCTTCAAATACTACTCCCGGTCATTTTCTGAATCGAGTAATGGCGGCAGAACATTTACGAAAATTGTAGTGCAAATAAACACACTTCCAGATCATATTTCGACTCTAAACTTGGCACGGTACGTCACTTTTACATATATTTTCGAAATATGTAATAAAAAAACGAAACCCCAAATTTAATCGTAGTAGCACTTTAAACTTATTTTTTGGTATCTGTGTGCCATCTACTTAAACAATTATTCACCTCAGTGTCGGTGAAAATGGTGGATTTTCACCAATACTCCAAGTCATCATATATCGACAACTATTCACCTCCCCTTCGGCAAAAATTGTTAATTATCACTATCATTATCATTACTATTATTATTATTATTATTATTATTATTATTATTATTATTATTAGGCAATCGATCTACTATCAGCGAGATGGAAAATCATACTTCGCGGTTCCCTCTTCCAACATTCCACAGCAGTTTTAACGGAGTCAGCACATCAGTTGACATGAGTTTAGGGGCCAAAACTACCTCGGACAGCAGTTGCCGTTTGACAAAGAAAACAACTAAAAACGGCTCCTTTAGGAGGCAACAATTGTTCTAAAGCGCTGACCAACGTACGTGTTTCGTTACTGAATACTCGCACTCGAGAGTCGTGGGCACATCGCTTTATGGCGACCACAGTAAGGTAAAGGAATACGTATTATGTTAGGGGGCGAACTCGCAAAGTTGATGAGAAAGATCTTGGAATGGGGTGAATTCATTAGTTATGGCTACGAATCGATTAAAGGGTACGAATCGACTGGTACGCGAACAATGACAGTATTTTCCCTCTACTTTGGAGGCAATGTTAAGCCCACTCTTACAAAGTGAGTTAAATGGTGCTCCAAAATAGAAACGAATAAAAGCGCCTACAAAAGGCACTCTCAAAAGGGAGACCGTCAAATAATGATTTACTTATGTTGCTTATGAAGAAAGTTCAGCATGGAGCAGGAAGTCTGTGATTGATATATGTATGTAGGTAGGTAGGTAAGTAGGTGGGCAGGGAGGTAGGTAGGTAATTATAAGTAGGTATGGATGTGTGGATGGGGGGTTGGATGGATGTTCGTATGTATGTAGGTAGGTATGTATGTATCTATGCATAAAACAAAAACCTAACCTCGAATCGTGGTGTTTTTGGCGTAAAGGGAGACTTGAATTTGGCACTGTGAATGTGTTTAGGCCTTCCTTCTCTACATATTACGCAGAAATCAGGTCCCATGTAAGTTAGAAGGCAGCCATCGACAGCAATTCCCGGCGAATCATACCACGCCTTTAAATGACAATCAAACCTCAGTTAGATGACGGACCTACACAAATGTGAGGGTAGGAGCTTGACACATACAAACATGATGAAACTAGTCTGCAAATCTAGTTGTGCACATCTCCATGCGCATAGATCTTTTTATTCCATTTTTATGTACTATCAAGAGAATTAATAAAAAACATCATTGTAAACTACTCACGACCACACAGATCTCAAGTCTGCTCCAAACGCTCGAGGGAATTAAAAAAAAAATACAGCAGAGCATGTACTCAATAATTTCCCCCATCTCGCATTCAAATTTTCTCGAGAAAAGGGATCGTTATGTAGATAAAAAAGATAACAAAGGTGTTTCGGTGTTTCCTGATGTGGCAGGATCGATTCTGTATGGTATGGAACCTCCTATTTAACATTTACCGGAATGTAAGCCTGAAAGACACTTACTCTTTCGCCAAACGCAAGTTGCTCCTTCTTGTTTCCACGCGGTCGGAATACTTGCTGTGCTATCTGATTAATCATTTTCCGACTCCCTTCATTTTCTTGCACTAAATGATCTATCTTTTTCTCCTCTAAACAAAGAGAAGAAACAGCCTATCAAATTGGCCTGTTTTGAATAGTGTTAACCAAATCATTATAATACGCCTGGGTTTAATTCCTATATTTTTGATAATCTGAAATTCTGTAGAAATATTCGTTCGATAATAGCCTTGACGGTTTTCGTAGGACAACAACTCTTTCGTGCCTTCTTTTGTTTTATGACCCCATCACAAATATGCATGTGAGGTTATCGACAAATCTAGCATATCGCCCTACCTGTGAGGGGAAATTTATAACCATACTTCTCGAAGTAGATCCTTTGTAGTTTCACCACCAATTTATCTAGGGCTCTACTCTGTCGAATTAGAGAAAGCTCAAATCAAAAGCAAAGTAAAATAACTGAGCAGAAGTAAATGACAACTTTCAACAACAGTGGCTTCTGTCAAAACTCACAAAATTTGCGTGGTGTCCCTGGCTTACCCGAACTTCCTCATCCAAAGCAGGAGTGTCAAACTGTGTTCTCCAGAGTAACATCAGTGGGACAGTTAAAAGGTTGAAAGGCACTGGTATCGGATGATAGGTGCTGTAAGTCCTAACAGTAGTTGCTCTTCTGAAAGACCACTCCTGGAGTGAATTATCCTAAAAATGGGGAGATAAAGGGGGCCTTAACAGCCTGCAAGGACATACAAGCCGATAGGAAAAACAGGTGCCACTCTTTTTGAATGAAGAAAAATTATGACATTTCAGTCATGCAGAAGAAAAAATATTCAACATCATTTTCGGGATCACTATCAGTAGCTGTGCTCATATAAAACTACCGTGACATTTAACCTCTTATATAAATCGTCTTTGTTACATCGCGACAATTTACTGAGAGGTACAAATTGAAAACCCCTGAATAAAAAGTTCGATTTTAAGACCCCTGGTTGGAAGAAAAGCATTCACGATCGATCTAAAAAAAAACTCTCTGGTACAGTCTCAGACCAAAACTACAAATATCATACACGGGAGCCTTGAGCTGCTCCTCTTGAGCTGACCATCGCTCACGCAGAAAACTACATGGGCATAATATGGGACCTTTTTGACTAGTTGGATTAGAACATTGCTGACAAAAACCATGTTTATAATCTCGTCAACTCTACGAAAAATGTAATTCACATCTTATGCCAAAAAGAGTTCGAGTTTACTGTCGATTGCTCCTCGTACCTTCTGAACTCTGGATTATGAAGACTGAATAAATTACTTCCGCTAACGTAGAAAGACTGTTTAGTACCTGAACTCGCTGATAAGTATTGGTGAGCAAAGCAATCATCATGTTAACGAGAAGAATAACTCCCGTGATTAAGAAGAAGCTGTACAACAGATAAATCAGGGATATGGATGGATTGTCGACGGAATTCAACTTATCCAGGTCAGCTAAACTCAGTAAAGACCAGCACAGGTGTGTTGCCATGTTCCACCAACTGAAGAACCGTTTCAAAAACAGCGAGTTAGATCAACTTACCAATAAGATTTTCTTCAATTGAAAGCATAATGACCGCCATAGCTGTTTCCGAACATATTCCGCGTTCTGGAAGCTATTGGTGTCTCTGCTCCTTCATCAATTATCGATTCAGAAAATTTTATTTCGAGAAAACTGGTCAGGTCCATTACGTCAAACATCAACATAGTTTTGCCTTGGTAAACAGAAATAGGAACGACGGATTCCAAATTTTCGCAAATGAAAAAACTGTAAGGTGCATCTTTGAAGAAGGCAAACTGAGTAGCTGGCTTGCCTTGTAGGTTTTGAGAGGCGAAGTTGCGTAAACAGCTAGCTGACGTACTCGATCACTGACGTTTTTTGCCTCGCAATTTCAGCTCACAAACACGAGCTTTAAATGATCGTGACGTCATAAAAACGCGGAATTACAGTTGTGCGAAAATGGTGTAATTTAGTATATTTAGAACTTTAATGCTGAAAATGGGAATGAAAACAGCAACAACAATTTTACTCTTACCAAATAATCCCTGAGTCACTACAGGCCCTTAAAATAATAAGAGAAAATTAATGTTTAAAATTTGCCCAGTCCTAAAGATAGTAAAAACACGGGCTTTCGAAGAAAGTTTGGCATTCTAATGTAAGTAATTTTCCTTTCCTGTTAGGCTTTCCATCCAAAAATCAAACCTTACTTGATTAGCTTTAAGCCATTTGTCACCTTCTTTGGGCGCGAGACATACATGAGGTTACTAGTCATAATGTTAATAGAAGGCTTTCCTACTCCACTACCTACTTGAAAACATTCACACTCTGACGAAAAAAAGAGTAACAAACTAAAAAGCCGAACAAGTTAGAATCTGTCATTCAGGGGTTCGATAATATGAGAAGATAACGAACGTACTGTACTCACAAATCTTCCGCAGAATCTTTTCCTGAGGTATAGCTTTTCTCAGCAACAAATACCTTAGTCATGGCCATCGAAAACGCCAGAACCGTGGCCAAAAACTGCCAAAATATCACAATGACATCCCAGATAAAAAAGAATAAGGCGATTTGTATTGCGCCTAATCCCTGCATGCACTCCATGACTTGACCAAAGGCTCTTATTGTGAGAAACATGGCGATAAACCCATAGAAATACTCGGACACAGCCAAGAGTCTGTTGTCTGCTACGTCAGTGGAGTTTCTACTTGTGAGTATGCGTAAGATAAAGCTAATCAGGTAGAAGAGATCAATGATGCAGTCAAGCACATTCCAACGGTCACTACAAAAGCAATGGAAATCAACTGCATTAGGGGAGCATAAATAAATAAAGTCAATGCACAGATCAAATGTCATTCAGACGCAAGAGAATCGGTCCTCGGATGCACACTACATTTACATGTTGCTACATTTTTCACACAGGAAAAGCGACGAAAAAATAGGGGGCCCTTATTCATGTGGCAAAACAATGAGTGTGGGCTCGAAACACCAAAACGTTTAATACTGGCTCCTAGTGCTGATGCACCCAAGTATTGAAAATGGTTCACCTTATTATGATTGATGCAGCTCGAAACAAAGAATAGAAGCCTATACTGCTGCACGCAGGCAATCAACAGTGGTCCATTTGGTTACCTTAGTCAAGATGGTTAACTAGTAAATCCGTCACTGAAAACTGATGGGTCACTGGTCACGTAGATGTATGCCCTATACATGTATATGAATCAAGTATTGTTCAAAAGTCAAAAACGCCAATCAAAAACCCGAAATACCTAAAGTATCTGGTAAACTTCTCTGGCCAGATATTGTCATTGCTCGTCTCATTTTCTTCTGATCCTTCGTTGTTGGGTTCATCACTCTCTTTATTCAACATTTTGCGTGCTTTTACTCCGGCCTTTTTAGCGCTAATAAACTGATCCACCTCCATGAAAATGCGTCCCAGGAAGAAAACTAAGATAGCCCATTCTAGTCGACTGAAGGAAACTGTTGAAGGGCTTAGGCAAATGGCGAAGTGAAGACCAACGAGGGTAAGATAGCTCAGCATGTCGCGAAAAAAGATGAAATAAGGAGTCGTAAAGTAATCCTTGTATTTCTCTGAAGACAAGGAGTAACACGTTAGCTTAGA
Organism: Stylophora pistillata; assembly: GCF_964205215.1. Lineage (NCBI taxonomy): Eukaryota > Metazoa > Cnidaria > Anthozoa > Scleractinia > Pocilloporidae > Stylophora > Stylophora pistillata. The sequence continues at coordinate 20,769,039 of NC_142519.1, read as the reverse complement.
ATGAAAACTCTCGAGATTGAGAGGAAACTGGAACAGCTCTGGTATTGATAAAAATAAGCGAAAGAGGTTTTACACTACGTTTCGATGACGCCATGTCATCATTTTCAAGTGAAAAGAGAAACTTTTTAACAAGTATACAGTCAGGGGTTCTTACAATCAGGGGCTCCTACAATCAGGGGTTCGTACAGTCAGGGGTTCTTACAATCAGGGGTTCTTAGAATCAGGGGTTCTTACAATCAGGGGTTCTTACAAACAGAGGTCTTACAGTCAGGGGTTCTTACAATCAGGGGTTCTTACAAACAGGGGTCTTACAATAAGGGGTTCTTACAGTCAGGAAATCTTACAATCAGGGGTTCTTACAGTCAGGGGTTCTTACAATCAGGGGTTCTTTCAATCAGGGGTCTTACAGTCAGGGGTTCTTACAATCAGGGGTCTTAAAATCAGGGGTTCTTACAATCAGGGGTTCTTACAATCAGGAGTCTTACAGTCAGGGGTTCTTACAATCAGGGGTTCTTACAATCAGGGGTTCTTACAATCAGGGGTTCCTACAATCAGGAGTTCTTTCAATCAGGGGTTCTTACAATCAGGGGTTCTTACAATCAGGGGTTCTTACAATCAGGAGTTCTTACAATCAGGGGTTCTTACAATCAGGGGTTCCTACAATCAGGGGTTCTTACAATCAGGGGTTCTTACAATCAGGGGTTCTTACAATCAGGGGTTCTTACAATCAGGGGTTCTTACAATCAGGGGTTCTTACAATCAGGGCTCTTACAGTCAGGGGTTCCTACAATCAGGAGTTCTTTCAATCAGGGGTTCTTACAATCAGGGGTTCTTACAATCAGGGGTTCTTACAATCAGGGGTTCTTACAATCAGGGGTTCTTACAATCAGGGGTTCTTACAATCAGGGGTTCTTACAATCAGGGCTCTTACAGTCAGGGGTTCTTACAATCAGGGGTTCTTACAATCAGGGGTTCTTACAATCAGGGGTTCTTACAATCAGGGCTCTTACAGTCAGGGGTTCCTACAATCAGGAGTTCTTTCAATCAGGGGTTCTTACAATCAGGGGTTCTTACAGTCAGGGGTTCTTACAATCAGTGGTTCCTACATTCAGGGGTTGTTACAATCATGGGTTCTTACAAACAGGGGTCTTACAATCAGGGGTTCTTACAGTCAGGAAATCTTACAATCAGGGGTTCTTACAATCAGGGGTTCTTACAATCAGGAGTTCTTACAATCAGGGGTTCTTTCAATCAGGGGTCTTACAGTCAGGGGTTCTTACAATCAGGGGTCTTAAAATCAGGGGTTCTTACAATCAGGGGTTCTTACAATCAGGGGTTCTTACAATCAGGGGTCTTACAGTCAGGGGTTCTTACAATCAGGGGTCTTACAGTCAGAGGTTCTTACAATCAGGGGTTCTTACAATCAGGGGTCTTAAAATCAGGGGTTCTTACAATCAGGGGTTCTTACAGTCAGGGGTTCTTACAATCAGGGGTTCTTACAATCAGGGGTTCTTACAATCAGGGTCTTACAGTCAGAGGTTCTTACAATCAGGGGTTCTTACAGTCAGGGGTTCTTTCAATCAGGGGTCTTCCAGGCAGGGGTTCTTAAAATCAGGGGTGTTATAATCAGGGGTTCTTACAATCAGGGGTTCTTACAATCAGGGGTCTTACAGTCAGGGGTCTTAAAATCAGGGGTTCTTACAATCAGGGGTCTTACATTCAGGGGTTTATATCAGTGTGTTTTATATGAAAGAATGTGCCCAGATGTTGATATTGATCGTTGTTCCTTACGTTCAGGGGTTTACATCAATGTGTCTTACACGAATGGGCTGTGCCCAGATGTTGATATTGATCGTTGCTCCTTACGTTCAGGGGTTTATATCAGTGTGTCTTACACGAATGGTCTATGCCCAGATGTTGATATTGACCGTTGGTCCTTACGTTCAGGGGTTTATATCAGTGTGTCTTACACGAGTGGGCTATGCCCAGATGTTGATATTGTTCGTTGTTTCTTACATCCATGGGTTTTAATCAATGTGTCTTACATGATGAGCTGTAGGCAGATGTTGCAACTTATCTTAGTATGCATATGTGCACGATCCTTCGCAGTAAAGCACTATTTAAGCAATAGTGAAAATCTTAAATAGCTTAAATAGTGCTTTACTGCGAAGGATCGTGCACATATACGTTTCATAACCGCAGTTCATTTATATGTATTTCATATGTTTGTTGTTTCATCTTAGTATCTTACGGTTAGGGGTCTGTGTTGATCGTAACTCTTTACATAGAGTGCGTATTCTGTGCCCAGATGTTGATATTGATTAATTGAACTTAAAATGTCACATCCATGTTAAACGTGTGTCCAGTTGTTTATTGCGATGGTAAAATGTTACATCTAGGAGTCTGCGCGCAGATGTTGATATCGATCGTCGATCGTGAAGGTCAGAACTGTGCTTGAAATCCAGGGGTTTTATATTTGTACCTCTATATTGTCGCTATGTAGCGATGATGATTTACATAAGGGGGTTTTGAATAAAATGTCATGGTAGTTTTATATAAGGGTCTGTTCCCAGCTATTGATAATGATCCAAGTCTCCTTGTGCTACCTTGTATGACAGCTGTTCCCAACGTTTCAGGTGACTCGTATTCTCCAAAGCGACGTGCTGTGCCATCATTAGTTGCGATTACTTTTAATTCTGATAATTTGGCGTAATCTCCAACACCGACGGGAACGATGTTAACTTGCATATCCCTTATCTTCTTTTGTACTCGCTTTAAATTCTCAGTTTTGGCAGTAACCGTGGGTAACGAGTCATTAAGAAAGAGCACAACCACCTGCTGACAAAGCAAAATAAAATTAAAGACGTGATATTTCCTTTAACACCAAACTCTGGCTTATAGTGTTAGAGCGTAAACGTAATGGAAACATTTGACTTGTTACGTGGCAACATCCGGGACAGTTAGAAGAGAGTTGTTGTTGTAATTTTTGAAAAAACAAAAAACAAGAAATATATTCTTCTAGAAACGTTAGTTATTAAGAGTTCTTTGTGGTTCTTGGAGTACGGGTAACAATAGGGTCTGCCAATTATGAACTGAAACTTACCAATCTTAAGAAACTACTTCTGAACAATACTAGATCCACATACATGTAGAGGGAATACGTCTATGTGACCAGTGACCCCGTGATTTTAAGTGACGGATTAAAGGCAATTAACCACCTTAATATAAAAGAGCTGCTTGATGAAAAAAAAATCGCTTTCAATAATAACTGATTCTTCTAACTATTGCAGATGTTCTTGTAAGCGTCTTAACTACTGCAGCTATGGTCTAAATAATCAATCTTTCTGTTTGACTCACCATTTAACCAATTAGTGGGTCTACACAATTGATAACTGTAGATGTTATTAATTTGTAAGTTGAATAACTAAATGAAAGAATGAATTAATAAGCAATAAAAGAGTAGTTTAGGTGAAAATTGCAAATCACATACCAGCACAGACGCCCCAAGCTCTCTCAAGAGTAGGTTACGAGTTAAACAGCACACACAATGTCAAAAATAGTTTCAAGTGACAACGTAGGGATTAAGTATATGAGTCAGCAAAAATGAGGTTATATTTTTTTTAATAAAAGCTGTTACCACTCGCAAGAATGGAAAGTGAAAATGTGAAAAGGAGGATGCCTGCAACGCAGAACTGTTTTAACCAAATCGGTTAATGAAAGAAAGAAAGACGAAAACTATGTCTTTTACCCGAGAAGTTTGGTAACAGACATGTCTGAATCGAATATGGAAGGCCTAAAAAGAGTCATTGGTCCAGATGTGTTGAACAAATTGAAGACATGCGAATTTCACTTCAGAGTGTAGAAATAAGCAAGCGAGAAAGTTAAATGAACATGACAGAAGAAATTTTAAAGACCTGTGCAATGCTTTGCTCGAAGCCGTAAGTCCCACGGCTTACGAAAAATCAAAGGGATACTTTGAAACCTTTGTCGCAAAAAGCGAGGAGAGTAAATGTCTCCAGAGCTAGATCGAGTGGTGGCACAAAAGACGGAATTACATCTTTCGTGCCGTTTGAAAGTGCACCGAAAATAAACCCCGCAGACCACATCTCTGCAAGTTTGGTAAAGAGGAACAGAATCAACATGTCCTTCCTGAGTACGGCATATGCCGATTCTCGAGACAGTATTCAACTTAAAGCGACATATAAAGCATTCCAAAATGGTACAAGGAAAGATGGATCACGCCCATCTCTTCAAGATAAACAAAATAAAGCCTTAAGGGATAGATCCGTAGGGCTCAATGGCTCGGAGAAGACCTGATCAAAGAGGATCTTTGTGACGACGAATCATATATCAGCTTCACCAGACCAAGATGCGCCTGGAAGCCCCAACCCTTATGATCGCAACAATGCTAGTGTCAGTCAAACGACAAAGTCTACCGGAACACGAGAAGGACGGCACCGACCTACTCGTAGTAAAAATTTTATCGATAGGCTACAAACTGCAAAACGAGGGAAGAAAGAGCTCAAGATAACATCAATGAACTCCTCCACAGCCCATAAAAGAGCCAACATCGTACTAAACCTAAGAAAAATTCTAATCATTAAGTAGAAATAGGAAAAAGTCTCTCCTGTGGTTGTGCCCATTTCGTGAAGAATTCGGGGAAAGAGTTATGTAAACACACAATATGGACGTTCTTAACATATGTCGACTGCCAGAGAACAGTAGTCTGTTGTATCAGCTTTTTTAACTAATGACGAGGCCTCGAGGCCTTGTCTGTTGTTGGAGATTCCTACTCTATCATTCCGCAAAACCTAGTGCATAAAAAGGGCACCAACAAAAGAAATAATACAGGAATATCTTTTAAATGACCCTTGCATAAAAACTAACAAGTCTGGACTCTAGAAAAAAAGAAAATGGAAAGAAGACAAGCGCTACAAGGAATGTGTTTGAATTTTGAGAGTTTGTTGTTTGTTTTGTTCCATACTTCTTGCAACTAAAAGTAAACTAAAAATTTGAAATGTTGTTATACGCCAACTTTCAAGCTATTATTGTTATCGTTATTATTTTTTTTGAAAACTAGAAAACACACAACTAGGACCCGCGACAATTTTTTGGATCCGCAAAAATTTACCCGCAACCTGTGACACTCGCCGATTAGACTATCTCAATCTATACACTTGAAGCCATTTCTGATACTGCATGATGCAGTTTTACTCGTAACATACTCTCCGAGAGTACTTGAGCACCCGTGATATCAATCGATTCCTTTCACTGCTATAATTCGACTAAGCTAAGTCCATTTATTAAGATAGCATATGTAAACTTACAAAACAACCATAATGCTGAGCTATTTCTCTTGTCCTCGACACCTGGTTTTCCTAAGCAACATGTGGCAATCTGCGGTCTTTCCTTACACTTAAATAGCACGGAAAGCCGTAAAACTCTTGAACAAAAGCTCATCTTTCAAATCGGTAGTCTAAGTCCCACAGGTATCAACGAATGCTTTTCATTCCACTAATTTACTCGAGTTGTTCTCGTTGCCATGTTCCCACCAATAATGTAGCTCCACTTTCTGCCTTTAAAAGCACACACAACTCACAATTCCTCTATTCGCTCCGACGAAGGGCTAACGCTAGAAACGTCAGCTTTTATAACCGTAACGGTGGTCAATTTACCATTTCAACTTTGTTGATATATTCAAATTATTTCGTTACCCCCACCGACGCAGCCCCAAACAGTTTCTTTAGAATCTATCAGCCTTTATTCACCTGGTTTTAAAGAACTGAGAAAATATTTGCTTAAGGGTATTTCAAAATTCTACCACATACGTCATGTTTTTTTCCCCGCGGGAGACATTAAGTCGTATTTTCTTGAGAAGGAAACACTTATGCCCAAAGGAAAAGTAAAACTTGCTTTTTCTCAACCGTTCTCTCCGTTGAATAGCAATCATAAAACTGTCACGTAGTACAACACAAATTAAATTCATTGATAGTGCGCAAAACTGAATCGCTCCTAGTGAGCACGCTATAAGAGGTTTTCAAATTCCTGCATTACAAGTGATAGAACTGTAACAGAATTAAGAATGGCAAGTATGATTACCAAGGCCCCATAAACCAGCCCAAAGGTTGGAAGATGAGCTAACACTCCCTTCTCGACGAGGGATGAGTTGACTAACCTTCAACAGAGCAGCGGAAATCGGTCACGCAAACATATACCTCACCTTTTTAGCTTCTTTTCGAACGTTTTGGCTTTTGAATGCAGTACAAGCGGCTTCGAGATCTTCACAGAGTGAGCTAGGAGAGCTTGGCTGCTTTAATGCCTTAATCTTATTTAAAAGCTCGTCCTCACTAGACCACTTCTTTCCAAATATGATGTTACCAATCAGTTGGTTTTCTTCATGTAAAACCACGCAGTAGTTGGCAGGGCGGACGCCGTATTTTTTAACGATGTGGCTCATGGTCCCATTGATCAGATTAAACTCTTTTTCTGACGTATCTTTTTCTGACGTATCTTTTCCCAGCGTCAAAACAAAACACATATCAATTTCTGCAAGTTAAAGAAAGAAAATGAAGCTATTTGATTAATCCACTAATGGGTTAAGAAAACACACAACAACTGAATCTGAGCATATCAACAAATCCCCAGTAGCTGCTAGTATCTTGTTTCAAGACTTGGTTCCGATAGCGACATAACGATTATAACAATTATTCTGACTGTTATGATCCGGTCTGATCAATTATCAGGCCTACAAAAGTTCTTTGAACGATTTTGGCTTCTTCTCACAACGGACAAAAACCAGAAACAGCTAGTCCTGGATCCTGGATTGCTCATTGACCAAAACTAAAACTAAATGAAATTATTTACTTGTAATAACATCTCATGGTCATAATCAGCCGAATTGTGAAACTTTCAAGTAATGCTTGAACGGTCGCGCAACAAATCATGGCGAGGAATAACAATCAAGAAAAACACGTTCTTTAAATTATAAAATTGTGTGTTTCGTTGTTCTGAGAACTTAGCTTAACTCAATTTTATGAAGGCAAGAGTAAGAAACATCAGTGCAATCACCCTTCCCCCAGCCAGGCCTAGACCTTTTCACTACCACAGTGCTCGCTAAGCAAAGTAAAATCGCTTTAACATCTTTGATCACCCAACTACACTCCGTAGAGTACAAAGAACGCTATAGACGAGTACAAATATCACACGATATTTTGTACTCCAAAGAACCGGTTAGACAGGCTTTCTCGTATTGCACAAGCGAAGAATTGGACTGAAGTTAGGAAAAAATAATGGCGGGCAATTTAAATCACATTTCTGACGAAAAAGAGTCGGAATGGCTGGCAAATACATATCCAAGTTTACTAGATGAATCGAACGAAGAAAAACAGCTAGACGACCAGGAAATTTCTTCATTTATTGAAGAAAATAGAAACAGCAACACGACAACGCGCCAATTCCGTTCCGCTTCGCATACTTCTGTCATGCACTACCCGTAAATAAATATCCGCGAATTTCGCTCGCACTGAAATAACAATTTGGCGTAGGGATAATAAATAACTTATTAGACGTTTTGTTGTGTAGTATCGCTGAGTATTTTTAATCGTTCTTTGTATTTTGACTCGCCCTGCGGGCTTGTCGAAATACGGCACAACTCGTAAAAATACTCAGCGATACTGCACAACAAAAACGTCTAATAAGATATGTTTATTCGATGTCAACTATCTAAATGAACGCTCACAAACGATTTCACGAACCTCTCCTTTTCCTCAAGACCTGTTTTATCAAATGCATAACAAAGAAAATGGCAAAGAGGAAGGGGAAAAAGACGATGTCGAACACAGTCCAAAGGTTGAGTAAAAAGTATCCCCAGCGTCTAGGTTTCAGCCATGACTCTCTTCTTGCTGAGAAAAAGGTGCGATACCATCTGGATTTGACCAAGTTATACACCACTGGATGAGAGATGAACTGCGGAAAAATTCGTCGATATATATCTTTATGCAATAAATTGAATTTGGATTCAGTTGGTATCTACTTGTGACCCATCAGAGGAGAGCCTTAAAGATGACGTCACCATTTAACAAAATTTTGATTTATTATTATTTTTATTCTGGCGACGCAGATGCATCGGCATTTTAACATCACTTGTGATATATTAGAACAGACGCAGGGCAACATAAAATCTATTTGTTGAATGTACATGCAAGAAAGTTAGCAATGCTGAAGCAAAGGTGAAAGATTTCCTAGAAGTAACCAACACAGTTCAAGTTGGAAAATTTTTCAGGTCGGATTACCCGTGGCATGCAGGTTTGTAAAGAGTGCTGATCTTTACGTTCTGCGTCTTGTCATTTAGAGATAAAACCATCGGTAACATCAAGCAACGTAGCAGTCCAAAACTCTCTCTTGATCTTTTTTTTGTCTCGATTTGACGAAGGATTTTCAATGTTGTAATAACCTTTAGAACATTTTCAGTTTCCTGACAAAGTACGTGAAGCACTATTGTTCCTTTCTTCATTTTGACTCATGTAAGTCTGATACCAAAGTTTCACGAGAAAAATAAGTTGCTTTTAACAGAGTTCCTCTGCTACTCTGTAAATACTGTGGAATGACGTTGAATTGGCATTCTGTTTTATCGGAATGGTATAATACTGCGCCCATAAATTTTAAAGAAACTGGGGCATTCCTTCCTCGCTGTAATATCACACAACGCTCCTTCGGTGGAAGTTTTCGGTAACACAGTGTTGTCTGTCTTTTTCCCGTACTTATATCGCGCGCTGGAAAGGGGTCCGAGGTCCCTAGATGGGAAACAGCCTTCCCGCTAGAATTAAATTTAGGGGTGAGGGATGGTATAAAGTATTGACTGGAAACTTTTTATCATTCGTGTAGTACCTTCTTCTGATTCGTATCAATAGCCTTGTCTATCACATAGTCAAAACAACTTTGAAAGGTATTTCTGGTATCGGCGTCGGCTTTAAGAGGATCCATCAAGGTTGATGTGAACTCATTCATAGATTTTTCCAGCTTTTCTATATCACCTTTCTCCGAGTTTCCATCATCTGCTAAATCTCGGAGTACCTTGTTGACCTAATGGAGAAAGGAAATGTAGTTATTACGGTAATCAAACGGCTCTCTAAAAGCCAATGATAATTCAAGTTTGATTAAAAAAATAATTCAGTACAATGAGAGTAAAACAGCCTGCAGTGCAGGCGTCTTATTAGAACGAGTTAGCACTAAGATGCTCGCGATCATTCATTCAACCGGCCATGTTTTATTTGAAGACAGAAACGACGATGATGGAAGGGGGCGGGGAATGGCAAAAAGACGCCATGCCAGCCCGGAGGCTCTTGAAATGCAAAACACCCACTGATTAGTTGCGCGTCACTGCATTTCTGGAAATCAGCAGATCACCAATCAAAATGGGTTAAATTAAAAAACTGGAAGCACCGTCTTCGAACGAAAACAAACACACGTAGAGCCGATGAGTGAAACAGTGAGGCAGTTTTTTTCAGCCAAGAAAGAAATGGCTTGAACAAAACCTCCTCCGCGGTCACAAGTATGAACTGATATTTCCTGCTCTCTATATTTTCCAAATGACAATCCTTGAGCGTAGCTGCTGTTAATCCGTTTGATGAGTTTTCTTCTCTTTGATTGTAAGCGATACTTTGAAGTAAACAAACTAATGGACTTGAAGATTTACCCGCCATAATTTGTTTGATGCATATCCGAATATTCTAGAGAAACGGTGTGGCTATTTTTCCCCACCAACGACAGAAATGGCTTCGCCAAAGCCTCCTCTTCTGACGAAAATACGATATTTTCCGCACTCTATATCTTTCAAACAACAATCCGTGAGGGTAGCGGCCGCTAATTATAATCCGATAAAAGATGCTTCTTCCATCTGTTCATAAACAACACTTTGAAGCGGACAAACGACAAATACGCTCGAAGATTTCTCTGTCATAATATCTTTCATACGAACAAACACCCGAAATATCAGGCTTTCCCAAAAGCTCATCTTTCAAACCGGCAGTCTAAGTCCCACAGGTATCAACGAACGCTTTTCATTCCACCAATTTATTCGTGTTTTTCTCGTTGCCATGTTCCCACCAATCACGTAGCTCCATTTTCTGCCTTTAAAAGCACACACAACTCACAATTCCCCTATTTGCTCCGACGAAGGGCTAACGCTCGAAACGTCAGCTTTTATAATCGTAACGGTGGCGAATTTACCATTTCAACTTTGTTGCTATATTGAAATTATTTCCCAAAGCCAGTTGGCAACACGGCCAGCTTAGAAATTGCTTCTTTTGTTCCGATTTTAATGCGCGAGACATACCGCATTCCGAAAGAAACTAAGTGGTTCCTCGAAAGCAGAATTGAAACTAGCAATTTCACCATCAACAGAGTTTGCCATATTTCTCTTTTTCCCGAAAGAGCAAAATGTCCAAATGATACATTTGGCTTGTGATTGACAGTTGGAGCTTAACCTAACCTATCAGGAACTCTGTTCGTGGGCAAACAGACTTTCGCACAACAAACAGACAAATTTATTTCTCTCGCCAGCTTTCCGCTGCCATTAAAATCAAAGATGACGACCATTATTTTCGCTAAGAAAATACTGCACGAGATCGCCAAAATTGCGCCTGTCCTGCTGGCTAAGCGTAAAAAAGTTTTTTTTTTTTTTAGTTTTGAAGTTAAATGGTTGAGAGAGTAGTATGAATATGAAGAGCTAATAAGGAGCAGTGAAACCAACTCACAATATTTAATTTATAAGCATCACTTTTGTCAGTTGATCTGGCGAAACAGCCCTAAGTAGAGTATGCCGGTACTATCGATTAAGATAAAGTTATAATACCAACCTGGAAAGCTTTGAGTAAGGTATTTCTTTCACAGCTTGCCAGGGTTTTTGGAGTCACTTTTTGATAAATAGCGTCGAAATCTCCTTTACGCAGAATATCATCGAGTTCCTTTTCAATTTCTGTAAAACAACCAGACTGACTTGAGAGTGATTAACAAGTATAAACATCTTTAGTTAAACAAACACACAGTTTAAATTGTATCAAGAATGATGGCAACGACCATACAAATCCACTACCAGGACTAAAAGCTATGGTTGAAGTTTCGAATTCCGCCAGTCTCTCAATGCCCCTCAAGGGGAAGGAAGAAACTCAAGAACCACGCACAACCAAAAAGATAAGCAATTTGAAAGTACGTTGGCCTTATTTGTTTGTGATTCCTTAGTTTGTTTTGGTTTCTTATCTTCCTTAATGCTCTCTTTTACTTACTTTTAGCTTGAAGTTGTTGACTTGAGGCATGAATACCCGCATGTTCGTCCTCGGGTTCTACAAATAGATAGTGGATAAAAATTTAGACCAGTCAATAACTAAACAAGGTCACTGGGCAACAAAAAGTATTATAACATCACCAAAGTAAAGCACGCGCTTTGATTGGTCAATTCAGCGTCCACCATTTGCCCATGGGTGTACGTTGCTGATATGAGTAAGAACAGTTTTTCGCGCGCGCTTGTTTTTCCAGGTCACGTAAGATTTATTAGGTAAAAGAAAACTCTTTTGCCAGAATGTATCAATGTTCTGTTATAAAACAAATGGTAAACGCCTCAGTGTACACTGTTCAGTTACGGATGCACTTGGAAGGTTTGCTAGGCACTCAAGAGGCTAGAGACGCTCTCGGCTATCGCCTCGCGCGACTCTCACGCTTCTTTCGTGCTTCGCAACCTCCCACGTGCATCCATACCTCAATAGTGTACGCTGTGGTGTTTACCATTTGTTAATCATGATCAAATCAAAATCGACAATAAAATATTGTTAGGCAAGTTTTCCTTTTACATATCTATTTCAAAATGAAAAAAGGAATTGCGCCACGCTATCTGGTCAAGTCAAATCGAAAGAACGGTAAAGATCTCATCCTAAATTTTTGCCAGAAAGTTTCGGTTTGTCGCAGAGTGTTCTCAAAGTTAGCCCATAAATAGTTATTTCTCTGATAGCGAATATCCTGCAATGCATGAAGTATTGGTATCTTACAGATCTTCGTAATTCAAAGTGTATGCTAACTCTAGAAAACAGAGAATTGCCTTTGTAACATCCCCATTGATATAATAAATATTACATTCAATAATTAGATCCGATTTGCAGGTCTTTTCAGTAAGCTATTGATCATAATGACGTCAAAATGTGGTAAGAACTTTGAGCAAAAGAAAAGCCGTTTACAAGGCTTTTCTTGATCCCGGCCAAATCCAACACATTGCCAAAATGCGTACACTGACCACAAAAACCATGCGTAACATTGATCCTCAATGCAGGATGTTGCCAAAGGCTTTAAAATTAACAATGGAAATCGAAGTGAACTTCTCGAGAAATTTTTCTCGCCACCAAACCAAACCATAAGTAATGGTTAGGCATTTTCTCACACCTTCGAGAGAAACCAAACTATAATAACAAACTTCTTTAAAAGACAAATCAATTATGAATTTAAGACATGTCATCATGAAGCTCACTCATCATACTTTCTGTGATCTTACTTACCAAAACAAATAGGAAGTTCCCCCTCGACCACGTCCACATCAGCGCTAGCTATGCAAGCCTCGACAGCTGGCTCGGGTAATAGTGAGCCCTCCTTGGGAAAAACCGATCCTTCCTTTTCCGACGTTCCCTGGTATTCATTCAGCAGCTCAACCTTTTCTTCTCGCGGGCAACATGACATCATGCAAAGAAGTTTGTCACGTGGAAATGAAGACATTAGTTCAACAGGATTATCTGGTTGCTTCGCAAGCTCGGACTCTTCGTCCCTCGGGCGATAGGAGTTTGCTGCTACTACAGGATCGTCGGAAATAAGTGACAGCTCCACTTCCTCCACCGCTTCAGATCTTAAACACAATTAAACGCATGGAAATGAATCATTAATCAAGTATTCAAGCTAACATGATGAAACGTCAGCAGAATGTCCCCAAATGCCATCCAGGGATGTTAAGAGATGGACTTTAGCAGGGAAGAGGAATAGAGATTTCTGATATCGAGCTAAGATTAACTGAATTGAACGAAAGGACGATGGTGAAAGAGATCCGCAATTTAATGAAAGCGAATCACCGAAATCCTATTCTTATTTCCTGTAGATCAGAGAAATATCAAAAGTTCACCTATTTTGTCGTTACAATTATTATCGTGGAATTCTTGCTTTTAAGAAAACGAATAATTTTGTGCTAGGCTCTCGTGAATTGTCACCACAATTTCAACCTTCTATAGCGGTGGCTTGGATAGATTCTGAGCTGCGCTATTACTTTCTTAGAAATATTGATATGTTCGGTTGAGTTAAGAACTTTTCGCTTTTGGCGTGACGCAGAAGTGAAGATAGTTCAAAATATAGTTCAAATTGATTCCTCCAATTCTCAAAAGAATTTTACGCTCGATACACCATTCAAACACTAAGCTTTATAGATTTGTCGACTCACAGGTGCTTGAATCAACATGAAATCACACCTAACGGTAGCTTAGTGATCCTCGACTAGCTCACCATCTGTTAGTTTGTACTGATGTTTTCACTTTCTCTCAAACCATAGCAGCTCTCGTAAATAGTCACGCCTTTGTATGTTAATTCTCTACCAAGGATCAAAAGGTAAAAAATCATATTTCAAATCAAGTACAGGAAGTCAGCAATTAACGGCACCTCATTTTCAAAATTAAGAAATCATCAAGATCGATCCGATTCGCTTGCTGTATTGTTAAAAAATTGTGTTGCTCTTGAATAGTAGCTTGAGTATCAGCCCGTCCGGAGGGGGGCTGGGGGTTGGCAGTGGAAGAAGTCTCCCTCCCTTCCCCTCTCCTCTCCCCTTCTAAGCAAAGCCTGATACTCAGGCTACTTGGAGAGTACAGCTCAGAGGTTACGCTTTCTTGGCTTAGTTTTTTATCGTTTTGACTCAAAAATGTCATCAGTTCATGTTTTCACACACTAAATTTCACTAAAGAATCACTAACCAATCAGCTGTTGTTCTCAGTATACTCGCACCGCAGACTTTAAAAAGTTATCATTGAAATCTGATTGTTAATTCTCCCCTCTAGTTGCTACACACTTCAGTTTCTTGGAAATCAGTTACAAGAATGTGGTGTTAGATCCAGTTAACCTCTAGCTGATAAGATTGCGTATTCTCCTAACGATTTTGCTACATATTGAATAGAAATTATAGGGAGAACTAACATGTTGATCACTTCCGGGAGTTAAATGGTTCAAGTTAAGACAGCCATCACTGCTTTTGTTAAAGATATGAAAACAGTGTCATCGGTATGTTATATTTATATCGCCAAATAATTTAATTTTAAAGCCACTCAAGAGAACGTGATAAAAAGAACGATTAACAAAACACGACATTAGGGGAGCCGGAACCAATCTGTCAAACATGTCGTAAGAATCAACTCTATCAAACAGAAACCAAAAGGAAAAACGGTTTAGAACTGAAACCGGGACTTCTGTCGTAAGAATTAGCTTGAAAAGAAAACAATCTCAACAATGTTTTTCCTCTTACATGGCTAACCAGCTCAAAGTCTATTTTTTTACGGAAACTAGTAAGCGCACAAAGGAAGACTACTTGTTGTTGCAACTTTTCGTTTATTTCTTCCAACGAGTCTCATCTTTAGCTGAGAATTCTTCAGCCGAATGATTACAACATATAACGGCATAAAGATAGCTTTTAGAAGTGAATAATAACTAAAAAATGCAGTAAATGGACGTTACAAGAAATAACTTATCGACATACATAAGTTATTGCGCGCTGTATTTTGTGAGCAGAGCATACTTGGAGATCAGATTTCAAAATTACTGTGCATATAGGCCGAGTAAACCAAATCACCGCGTGCGAACAGAACTTGCAAACAGTTTGAAACAAAAGCTCTATTCAAAGAAATACAAAATTTGTTATTTGAAGCGAAAAAAGTCAGAAACCCCTCGTATAGGCGACCCAGCTATACGCGTGCTTCAATCGTTGTTTACTCAACTTCACGGACAGAAACTTCCGTGGCGTTATAATGAAATTGTGAAAGTTGTCAGATTTAGAACAAAATCTTCTGTCGCAAAATTCTCCAGGAACATATCAAGACTGAAAAGTAATATTCACCAAACCAAAGAAAGGTCCGAAAGTGGCGAAGGCCCACCAACGTTTGAAAATTTCGTTTTCATTTTCCAGCCATAATTAGTATCGGGTTTCGGAATCGTAGTATTGTTCGCCCGAAAGCTCTATTCGTCTGAATGATTCAAACAAAATTTGCACAATCAATACCGACTTACTTCTCACTGCTCCCAGGGTCGGTCATTATCCTCCTCCGCAACCCGCCAAGCACTCTTTTCGGACTGTTGGCTGAAATGGACTTTGAAATGGATTCTTATCTGAAAATAACGTGACGTACACACGAAGCACGCAAACAAAAATTCGGTATTGACCTATCACCTTTGAAGTCGCAGAACAGACCACTACTGGTTCTTGAACTTCTAAGAGGACACATTACATCACCGTTTGCCGCGTAATACTGGTCATGAATAGAAAGGTAAGATTGAATTTCGCGTGCGCGTGAAAGAGTTTTGGATATTATTCATGATGTTTGAAAAGGCCAAATATTTTTACGTGACTGACTTTTACAGAGGGGTATAGGGGGACCCTCTTCTTTGTTCATATGTTTGTCTGTTTATATTTAGGAATGGTTTAACTGTGACGTAGCAATTATCTGTCAGATATCTCTAATGGCGTGAATCGATAAGGCCACAATAATATATAATCTCAGTGGACTAATTGCTGTAACAGTGTTATTGCTATCTTCTCAGTTCTCAAAGTAGTTGAGACAGTTCAAGAGGAAGTTATCTGCAGAGACACTTGACCCTTACAAGTGATGTCTTCTATCAACTCGCTCAATAACAACACTCCCAGGGTGAAAATCATTCTCTTACAACATGACAATGTTCTCAGCGCCAAGGTCAATCTAAACCCGAGCAAACATGATAAAAATGCAAAGACATTGTAACGGCTGCTACGCCTTTGTCACCGAACATTAATTCGCTTTAGTTTGATTCGTGTTAAACCACAATATTGACGTTATTGTTTGTCTGTTAGGGACGCGATCATTTAGGGTTCTACCCAGAACCGCACTTTCGTGAGTTGTCTTGCTTTGGGCTAACGATAAGTCCTGTTTATCGGAAGAGCGTTAATTCCATCTTATCTTGAAGTTCGTTGACTGAACTCTTTTAAGCGGGGCTGTTATATGCAAGTGAATAAAGGCTGATAGTTTCTAAAGAAACTGTTTGGGGCTGCGTCGGTGGGGGTAACGAGATAATTTGGATATATCAACAAAGTTTGAATAGTAAATTGGCCACCGTAACGATTACAAAAGTTGACGTTTCGAGCGTTAGCCCTTCGTCGGAGCGAATAGAGGAATTGTGGGTTGTGTGTGCTTTTAAAGGCAGAAAATGGAGCACGTTATTGGTGGGAACATGGCAACGAGAAAAACACGAATAAATTAGTGGAATGAAAAGCGTTCGTTGATCCCTGTGGGATTGAGAGTGCCGGTTTGAAAGATGAGCTTTTGTTCAAGAGTTCTACGGCTTTCTGTGCTACCTAAGTGTAAGAAAAGACCGCAGATTGCCATATGTTGTTTAGAATTATTAGGTAAATCAAAGTGTCTAGCGACTGGTTTCGATGGGTCCTTGTCATTCTTTCCACGTCGCGAAGGTGTTCTCGGAATCGGTCAACTAGTCTTCTGCCTGTTTCGCCGATGTATATCTTTTTGCAATAAGTGCAAGTTATGCAATAGGTTATATTGGCAGAGGTGCACGTGAAGTGATCGGTGATCTTAATGGATCGTTTGGGTCCCGATATTTTATCAGTGTTGTGAATGAAAGGACACGTTTTGCATCGTGCACGAGTTCATTTAAAAGTGTCTGGTTGGTCATCAGTCTGAAAAGAACTTCTGACCAAAAAATTGCCTATGTTTTTGTCGCGTTTGAATGAAATGAGCGGAGGCTGCGAAAAGATAGTGCTTGTCTCTGGATCATTTTGAAGTACTTTAAAGTTTTTAAGGATAATGGATTTCACTGAGTGGTTGTGAGGGTGAAACGTGAGAGTGAATGGAATGCGGTCGGAATCTTCCTTTTGTGACGTTTGTAGTGCTGAATGTCGATCAATAAGTTGGGCGCGGTGGTAGCCCGCTTGAACGACAGAAACAGGGTAACCACGTTTATCGAAAAACTGGCACATTGACTCTGATTTGTGGTGGAAATCAGAGTCATCCCTACATAAACGGCAAAGTCTTAGAAACTGAGAAAAAGGAATGGAATTCTTAACGAGAGATGGATGCGAAGACGAATATAACAAGTAATTATGCGAGTCTGTAGGTTTGTAATACACACTACTGCATAAACCGTTGCGTTCAATTGAGACTTTGATGTCTCAAAAGGATAAAGACTTGTCAGAAATTTCCCAGGTATATTTCAGAGCCGAGTGAAAAGAATTGACTGCGGTTATGAATTGAGTCAGCTCCTCTCTGGTAGAGGAGGTAGCGCCAATACAGTCGTCGATGTAGCGACCGTAGAGTTCAGGTTTGGAGCCGTTTTATTGGCTGAAAAATTGGTGTTCGACAAAACCTACAAAAAGATTGGCATAGCTAGGTCCCATTTTGGTGCCCATGGCGACACCGCTGGTTTGTTTGCAGAAATTGTCCCCGAATGAAAAACAATCGGAGTGTGAGCACTAGTTCGGCTAAGCGTAATAGTTTTTCAGATTTAGGTTCCTTAACAGTACGTCGATCAAAAAAATCTTTAAGGGCCAGAAGGCCTTCACCATTAGGAATGAAAGTGTAAAGAGACGTAATATCCTTGGTGAAAAGAAGTTTGTTTTGGCCAAGGAAATTAAAGTCGCGAAAAATTTGAAGAGCGTGTTGGGTGTCTTTAATATATGATGGTAAAGTTTTGACGATGGGAGCCATAATTTTGTGTAGATAGCTGGAGATAAGTTCGGTGGGGCAACTGCAAGCGTTGCAGTTGCCCTACCGAACTTATCTCCAGCTATCTACACAAAATTATGGCTCCCATCGTCAAAACTTTACCATCATATATTAAAGACACCCAACACGCTCTTACATACATACATACATACATACATACATACATACATACATACATACACACATACTTTATTGTAACTCTCTAAAAAGGATTTTTTAGTCACAAGACCACTAAATAGCTAAAATAAATAAATTACCAAATAACTAATATAATAAATAACATTACAGTCAAACTAAGTGAAGCGTACCCCTCAGGATTACATTAATGATTTGATTATTTGAATATTAAACCCATTAATCGTTTCAGGAGCGCAATAACGAATTGAATATTTGAACATGGAATCCCCTAACCGTTTCAAGAATGTAATAATGGGTTGGTTATTTGAATATTGAACCCGATAGCCGTATTTGTTTTGAAAAGGTGCGGATCATTACTCAAATCAGAAGTCCATTTCTGATTGGATTATACGAACACGTGATGATGAAACGGAACCATTTCATGGCGTCAGACATGGCGGGAAAGGTGAGTTCGGGCGAGTGTTGTACAGAACTTCTTGTAAATGTTGTAAATGGAATGTTATCGGGAGCTTTTTTCGCCTATTTACATCTTGAATAACTTGTAGAAATTCTTGTGTGCATTCATGGTCGAAGAAAATAGTTTACGGGCGAAGCAATCGCAAGACTTTTTTATTTCGTAAATATTTCCGATCGACTGTTTTCGCAGTGTTTTTACAGTGCAGTTTGTTGATTTTCAGGATTCCTCGTTGAATAGAACAATCTTATTGGTGTAATCAGAAATGGACTTCTGATTTGAACAATGCTCCGCACCTTTTCAAAACGGATACGGCTATCGGGTTCAATATTCAAGTAATCAATCCATTATTGCATTTGTGAAACGGCTAGCGGGTTCAATAATCAAATAATCAATTCATTATTGCATTCTTCAAACGACTGGCGGGTTCAATATCCAAATGATCAATTCATTAATGTAATCTTGAGGGGTACGCTTCACTTTGTTTGACTGTAAAAATAAGTGAAATACAATGGATCATATACTAATTACAAAATTCATAGATTGACCAGAGAAAAGTAGGTTAACAATTTTGTTCCTAAAACGTTTGGTCGATTCTGAAAATTTAACATCGTCTCTTAGATCATACCAGAGCTTTGCACCGCGGTAGGCGAAGGACCGTTAACCAGTGGTTAGGCAGCGCCTTGGAACGTTCAGTTGATCGCGTTGTCTAATGTTCCTTGTGTGAATTTGTGAACGCGTAGTAAATTTCTCGATTAGGTAGTCGGGCACAAGTTTATTAATACATTTGTACATCATCACTGCATCGTTCAAGTAAATTCTGTCACTAACAGACAGCCAATTTAGCGATTTGATAGCTTGTGAAATGTGATCGAATTTTTTAAGACGAAGAACACGGGCAGCAAAATTCTGTACTAACTGAAGTTTGTTGATGTTACGTTTACTAGTATTAGACCAAACAGTTGAGCAATAATATAACTTACTCTAAACGAAGGAATTCATAAGGAGAAGTATTGTTTTCCTATCTAACAAGTGTTTTATTCTATTGATTTGTATAATTTTATGTAGGCAATTAAGGGCTGTTTTAGTAATGTGTTCATTGTAAGTTAGTGATTGGTCAATATGAATGCCAAAATCTTTAGCAACAGTAGAGAGTGTAATTTCTTTTCCAAGCATCCGAAGAGATGCCGTGGGCAGTATATTAAGAAGTTGAGACAAACCGATAATTAAAACTTTATTCTTATCAGGATTTATCAATAAAGAGTTTTGGCAACACCATGTGGAGACTTGTTCCAGGTCCAAATTTAGATTATGAATTGCGGTGGACATGTCGGATGAGGGAAAGGACAGGTATAGTTTAGCATCATCGACGTAACAGGCCGATTTGCAGTGAGTAGGAACACACAACATGTCATTTACAAAATAGGAGTAATCTCTGCGATTTTCCATGCCCTTGCAAACGTTCCAGTGTGAAAGGAGTAGTCCATAATACTAGTGATTGACGGAAGAATTACAGGTAGACAATCCTTGAGTACACGCGCGGGCACTCTGTCGTAGCCAGGTGCTTTGTTTGAAGAAAAGCCTTTAATGACACGCTCAACATCCTTGTCTAACACTGAATGAAACTGAAAAGCTTCTGAGCGCTGATCAGCTCTTCAAATTTTTCGCGACTTTAATTTCCTTGGCCAAAACAAACTTCTTTTCACCATGGATATTACGTCTCTTTACACTTTCATTCCCAATGGCGAAGGCCTTCTGGCCCTTAAACATTTTTTTGATCAACGTACTGTTAAGGAACCTAAATCTGAAACACTACTTCGCTTGGCCGAACTAGTGCTCACACTCAATTGTTTTTCATTCGGGGAAAACTGCTTCAAACAAACCAATGGTGTCGCCATGGGCACCAAAATGGGACCTAGCTTTGCCAATCGTTTTGTAGATTCTGTCGAACGCCAATTTTTCAGCCAATACAACGCCTCCGAACCTTAACTCTACGGTCGCTACATCGACGACTGTATTGGCGCTACCTCCTCTACCAGAGAGGAGCTGACTCAATTCATAACCGCAGTCAATTCTTTTCACCCGGCTCTGAGATATACCTGGTAAATTTCTGACAAGTCTTTATCCTTTTTAGACATCAAAGTTTCAATTGAAGGCAACGGTTTATGCACTAGTGTGTATTACAAACCTACAGACTCGCATAATTACTTGTTATATTCGTCTTCGCATCCATCTCACGTTAAGAATTCCATTCCTTTTTCTCAGTTTCTAAGACTTCGCCGTTTACGTAGTGATGACTGATTTCCACCACAAATCAGAGTCAATGTGCCAGTTTTTCGATAAACGTGGTTACCCTGTTTCTGTCATTCAAGCGGGCTACCACAGCGCCCAACTTATTGATCGACATTCAGCACTACAAACGTCACAAAAGGAAGATTCCGACCGCATTCCATTCACTCTCACGTTTCACCCTCACAACCACTCAGTGAAATCCATCATTCTTAAAAAATTTAAAGTATTTCAAAACGATCCAGAGACAAGCACTATCTTTTCGCAGCCTCCGCTCATTTCATTCAAACGCGACAAAAACATAGGCAATTTTTTGGTCAGAAGTTCTTTTCAGACTGATGACCAACTAGGCACTTTTAAATGCACTCGTGCACGATGCAAAACGTGTCCTTTCATTCACAACATTGATAAAATATCGGGACCCAAACGATCCATTAAGATCACCGATCACTTCACGTGCACCTCTGCCAATATAACCTATTGCATAACTTGCACTTATTGCAAAAAGATATACATCGGCGAAACAGGCAGAAGACTAGGTGACCGATTCCGAGAACACCTTCGCGACGTGGAAAGAATGACAAGGACCCATCGAAACCAGTCGCTAGACACTTTAATTTACCTAATCATTCTAAACAACATATGGCAATCTGCGGTCTTTCCTTACACTTAGGTAGCACGGAAAGCCGTAAAACTCTTGAACAAAAGCTCATCTTTCAAACCGGCAGTCTAAGTCCCACAGGGATCAACGAACGCTTTTCATTCCACTAATTTATTCGTATTTTTCTCGTTGCCATGTTCTCACCAATAACGTGCTCCATTTTCTGCCTTTAAAAGCACACACAACCCACAATTCATCTATTCCCTTGTTTTCTTTGTGTGCTCATGTGGATAGCTAGCTTTTTAGTAGTCTCGCCAAGTTTTTACACTTAGTCTAGTTTCTTCATCACTCGTTTACGCAAACCTGTTCACGTTAGGTTAGAACGCTACACGTTTTTCCCACTTATTTATTTACTTATTTATTTATAGTTACTTCCATTTAGTGACAAAGAATAATGATAAAAAGAGTAAAAAAAAAAAAAGGTACTAAATGAGGGACTGACGTACAGATTCGAAGTCCCAGCGTGGTCAGCCCCCATAAGTATATACTATACTAAAACATATGTAAACAAAAACAATAATCAACGATAGTTATTTCTATTAATTGAGCGACAATGTCGGCAGACTGTTTTCCATGTTTGAATTCTAGATGTGTCAAAATTAGCGATAAATTTGTTAAAGAAATTAGTAAATAGACGGTTTTTAAAGGTAGAAAGAGCTATAGTTTCACGTGGCTATTAGTTTGTGTTAGAGTTCGTTTTCAAAGGGTTCTCATTTATCTTTTCGGAGGTATAGTCTTTGTGTGTTTGTTTTTTGGGTTTTAGCTTGTGTCTTTGTATCGGAATGTCTGGAATGTTAGTTCGGGGGGGTGGGGATGAGTGGGGAGCTTATAGGTGGGGGGCTTATAATTAATAAACAGCAGTTTATAAGCAGGGTACATCAGACGTTATTAGAGATAACCAAGTCAAACTTAGGCTCACGAGTACCTCTTTGGTATTTCTCTTGGTTCATCCTCTCAACTGAGACTTGAAGGCTATGATATGAGGAAGGGGAAATTTATGGTAACCAGTCAACTACAGATCAAGACTTCTCACTGACTCGAACCTCTCGCCAGCTTGCCGGAATCAGAATTCCTTGGATTTCCGTCAAGCCTTTATTGACCATCTATTACTTAAGCCTCGGTAACTCGCACTTTCGCTAACTGAAAGCATGTTGTTTCCCTTTAGGTCATTTTCTTCACAGATCTAAGAAGAAGTCAAACCATGTTGAGACAATTAAGGGCGAGTCAAAACAAATTGTACACGTAAATTAAAAAAAGCCTCATTCCTACTTAGTTGCGCAGGTATTCAATTTCGCGATTTTAGCAACACAGAAGTTTGCGGGATTTTATTTTTGGTTAATATGGAAATAGGAAATTAAATTTTGCGATTCAAACGTTCCCAACATCAGTTTATTTATCAAAATGTCTTAACTTTAGACTGCACGAAAGATAATCTGGAGAATTTTAAACCAATCTGGTGATCAAAATGAAGACGACAGCTACATTCTTTACTCCACGTGCGAAATCTTTAAATTACAAATTAACTTCCTTTCACGACAGAAAATACAAAACAGAACCTACCAGTATGACCAGTTAAATAACCTGTGTATTTGTCGATACATATCATCTATGTGTTGCTGTTTTTTCAGTCACGGTGATTTGAGTTTTCTACACGGCTTCGCGTGTTTGAATCTGCGAGGACTTTACTTCGCAGGTCTTCGTTTTCACGATTTGTTTTATTTACGATCCCGAAAAACGCGAATTAAGTCCCCGCGAAATTCAGTACCAATAACTAATAAACTTGGCGCAGTGCTCTCTGGTTTTAAAGGTGACGAATTCGAGAATTAGTTCCCCCCCCCCCCCCCGATTATGTTGCTGCTCACTCCGGCTTCTCTTGCTGCGCAGCAATTGGCGAAAGCGTTGAAAAAACTCCGAGCTTGGTCAAGGCAAGATCTCCATGACTCAATATTACTTCTAATTGACAGAGGAAAGAATCAATGGCATAACAAACTACAAATCTGAAGAGAGTTGAGGAGACTAGAACTTGGTTTATATCACTTTTGTTTACCTTGTTCATCAACCAATAATGGATTGTAAATTTAAACAGGCATTGGGGAAGAAAACTAATATGTATTTAGATTTTGGTTCAGTGCTTCATCTCAATGATGACACCTTATCTGTAAGAAAAGAAAGACATGTTGCCAGTGAGAAATGTATTGCAATGATCACCTGAAATCTATCAATCAGCCATTCACTGATTTGCTTCCTTGTTCCATAATGATTCAGTAAGTCAACCACGTGGTTAGTCACTTATTCAGGATACAATCTGTTAGTTTGATTATCAGTCGACAAGTTGGTCAATCAGTAGTATCCCAGTCAATCAATCTGTTGACAAGTCTAACAATTAGTCAATCAATCCATGCAACACCAGGGCTTTTTTTTACAAAATTCTGTCCTTGGATCATTTGGAATTTTTAACCAGGAAAAGAAATTGCTAAGAGAAACAATACATGTGTACCTTAAGGTTGTTACCCAGAAAATAAAATTTGAATGAAACAATTTCGCCCAAAAGTCTTAGAATTATGTCAGAACTGTTGATGACCACATGTGCATCACAAGTGACATCAAAATTAAAAGATAAATTAAGTTCATTCAATTAATTAATTATTTCTGTTCCTGGAAAATGGCTTTGGATGCTGGCACTGGGGACTTTGACTTTGATCCACTTGACATTCCTTTCTGCATATCATCTGTAATTATATGACATAAAGTGTACATATTAACAGCTTTTGTTGTCAATTATTAATAATATGTAAATTATATTTCATTCCAATCATTCAACCTTTTCTATTTACTTCCACAAATTAACAAACGATTATTTTTTAAAGTGGATCATGGTAAATAGTGGGGATATTAACTGAGCTGACTTGGGTGGAAAGGTAAACATGCATCAATCTTTCCTTTTGTTTTCAGTTTTGGTATCAAAAAGCTGTAACAATGTTTTATTCAATCAACACAAATACATGTAAATTAAAAAATAACACTCCTTTGATTTTACAAAATCATAGATTGATTAAAATTAATTACCAATAATGTAATTGTAATGTTAAATTGTGAACCAGAAAGCCAAGTCAACCGAAGATTTCTTACCTGACCCAATGCATTTTAAGTTCCAGGTGACATCAGGGAATTAAGTAAAGAAAAAATATATAAATTTACAATGAGGGAAAAGTTAGTTAAACAGAACTAACCGTACATTGTAGGGGAAGGTTGCTCACAGATGATAACATTTGACTTGCTTCAGAAATGCATTAATATCCTTAAGTTTTTAAGGAAACTGGAAGGTCATTCCAAATGTTGATTGCCACGAAAGAAATTGCTTTCCCACAATACTTCACACTTAGGGCTTGTAGAGATTCTGTTTAGCTCCATATCTAGTGTTGCAGCCATGTATGTTACCAGCATATTGGAACACATCAAAGACTTTAGGTAGAAAGCTTTTACACCATAAATGCAAGAATTTTAGACCTTGAGTTGTTGAATGTTGTCAAATATTATGAAGCCTTGCAAATTAATCAAGGGTTGGGCACTCTCTGTTTGACTTCATCAGACGTTGGAACAAAGAAAACTAATCTCAAATTGCATAATGTTATTTTCACCAACATTACAGAGAAAATTTATTGTCTTTAAAAGTACAAGTACAACATAAGCTTATTGCATTAACTAGCAAACCAAAATATTACTTACATTGGGAAATCAGAAAACAAATTGCTGAAAAGATTGCTGTATGATGAGCAGACTCATTTACCCATGGAATAAATATGGTCAACACTTCATTTAATGCAAGTACCACGTTTGAAATGTTATAATAGTAATATTATTTATCAAATAACCAAGTGAGCACATAGATCAATTCAAAGCTTGAACATGCCCTGGGCAAGCCCCCCTCCCCCCAGCAAACCACTGGCAATTGCCTACACTCTGTCTGACTTCAGAAGATACAGCCATGCACACTGCCCCAAATAGATACATGTATATCAGTATCTCCACTGCATGTCTATATTTGATACTGCTATCAACACTGTCTATATATACAGCTATCTATTGTATATCTTAAACACAAACAGTTAACTGCAGTGTCTACACTCACTACCTACCGTTATCTACTCTGTTGTCTTCGGAGGATAGAACCATTAACACTGCCTGTTTATGCTAGATTCACCAGTCTTGAATGCTTTCTTCAGTAAATAGTATACTGCAGTTACAGATATCTACTCAGTCTATAGTATATATAGATAGAACCATCTAAAAGCAATTAAGCTCATGGCTACAAAATATTTTAATTTCATGCGTTGAGCTTAAACGGGTTCCTTACCGTTAGATTTTCCTTATTTTTTGGGTTCCCTGTTCATGTTAAAGCTGTTTTCCATATTTGGTATTGCACACGTGGTTTGTTGTTTTGTGGATTAATAAATCAGTTGTACCGCCATCTTGGTCTGGTTTACTTGTATTCGGAATACATAACGCTTACAATGCTTAAAAATAAAATAAACTGAAAAAACTCCTTTCAAGTTCTACTAAAAAAGGAAAAGAAAATTGTGTAAAACCAAACAGCCTCAAGAAATACCTTAACTAATTGCTTGCAAGCCTTTGTCCACGTCTTCCAGATATTTCTGAGTACTTCGGTGTGTGAGTTTACATCAACTTTCGCGATTTTTTTGTTTAGCGGCCTCTGTCACCCTTCCCATTATGTTCGAAGGAAAGAACCATAAAATAGTATACAAGATTTTAAAGCCAAGCGACGCTGTTTTCTCTCAGACGGTCACGCCAAAGGATGGTGTTGTTTCCCTTAACCATATTCTGTCACCATATCAAGTAGATCGTTCGACTGAGATGATCCTAATCTTCTCTCCAATATCCTAGACCTCGTTACCAGGGGCCTCTCGGTTTCCTTAGAGAGGGCAATCAACCTTCTGGGCGTACATTTGCCTTTCCGGCCTAAATGTGTGAAGAATCGTTTTGTATATACACCAAAATGACTGCACAATGATCAAATCGAGTGACCATGAGAAACAGAACGACGTAACAGATGAAGTGCATTCTGTCTGAATGATAATAAGAGGGAAAAAAATCCCGACGATGATTGCATTGCTAAAAAATTCATTTATCAAAAAAATTCTTATTCGCTCAGAGATCATTACGCTTTTACTTCGAGTTATTTTTTTTCTCAGTCATTGTCAATAATCTCAAACACTGGAAAATACCAAAGATTTTTAGTGCTTCAGCATCAGTCCATGTGATCTAGTGATCGCCGGACAATTGGAGACTGATTTTTCTTTTAGGAAATTGTGGGAGCGCAGTCGGGAGTATAAATATTGCAACCGGAAAGAAATTGTTTCCTAAACTAGTCAACTACCAACCGTGCGATAGCAGATATACACATATAAAGACATATTAAAAGTTTTTCATCGCACAGGAGTTAAAGTGTTACGTGACCAAATCATTTTTGCTTGACAGCTTCCTGGCCGCCGTTTTAAATATACTAGGCCCTCTGGACGGAGATCGTTGGCCTGCGAGCGGTGAAGAAGACCAGGGACAAGATGAGTTTTCATAAATTAAAGAATGGAGGTCGAAAAAGACTGGAAAGAAGACGATCGACAACTCGTTTTCACCGTCTTCGCGCCATCGAAATTTCCAAACTTTGTTATACTGACAATTCCATAGATCGGCGAAAGCTTGGAATAAAAAAAGAAATACAAAAGGCTCCAGGTCTCAATCGAATCGTTCATTTTATCCGTAAAGAGTGTAGCACCTATTTCCCCTTACCCTATCCCCAAATCAAACAACAAAGTCGTGAAAGAGAGAAATCATCATCAAGTTAAGAATATCCTGATTTTTGAGCATAATCTCCTGTCTTTACCAGAGAAGATGCATAGAAAACACTACGGCATATGCATGCTAATGTCAGGTGGCAACAGGTTGAGAGTGAAAAGTACCTTTATGAAGTTTGGTCACAAATCACCATATTTCATCAATAAAACTCTTGAGGTATTCCTTTTTTGTTGATAGTGCTGAGAGAGGTTAAAAAACTCTTTCGATGCTTTAAATGTGAGGACATTTACATTTTTTATTTGCCAACTAAGGAGTCAAATTAGACTGAGGAAGTACGAGGTTAGCCTAACAGATTAAGGACATTAAGCTCAAATATAGATAATAATTGGCTCTCTGCATGCTACCATTTCCAATTAAGTTACTGCACGTCCAAGTAATTATCACAGATGGTTTTTTGGGAATGTTAACTTGTTTCTTTCTTTCTGTCAGTTTACGATAGTTCAACAAGCGTCATGTGGTCTCACGACTTCTGGGTATGTCACGTGATTCCATGCAGTCAATATTAGGGGGCTTATTTGGTCTTGACAAGTTAAGTCTTCCCCTCGAAAAATATAGGGAGGAAACGACGATGACACATTTCTAAAGGTATTCAGCGCCCTTCAAATTAGTTTAACCCCTTAGTTTGAGTGCATGGTGATGTGAGTTGAGGCGTTGAAATTTCAATATTTGACGAAATAAACTCCATGTTGCCGCTGGTGAAGACTGATTGTAAACAATTCTACAGAGGTTTACAACACTCAATTTCCATCTAAACACTAAGAAGTTGACAGTTCTTTAATTTGTAACCGATCATTATTGTAAGAAGAAGTCGCACACTTTATGAAAACGCTCAAAGATGGCCGCCTATCTGAGGAATATAGAAAGATGGGACACAACCAATCAGATGCGAGCATTATGTAATCCTCTTATTTGATTGGCTGTATCCCTTAGTACCCCCTATTACTACTTGAGATATATGTTAAGGATATATCATGAGCTTGTCCAACAATCGAGATAAATAACTCTCACTTGGCCTTTCTTTATTCAGAAATTTCCCGAGTGAGCACACTTTAAGGGAGTTTGATTGTAGCACATAATGTGTATAAAACCAACTGTAAACTATCGCTTATCAACACTATTGACTTTACACTGCACGTATTGTTTGAATGATTACATAAAATGAGAAAGTAGTATGAATTCTGGATCAGCCTTAAGAGTATATGGTTAGTGCGCAAAGTATTTGTAATTTACGCAAACTGATCTGAATGCGATCTGTTTCATCTAAAATATTGACACCCAAACGAACGAAAGCGATTGAATGCAACTAGAATAGCATTAATACTTTTCTTTCTACAATATCAACGTGATCTCCAGAAAAAAGAGAATACATTTAGTCATAAGAAAAGTGATATCTTGATTTAACCCTACATTCTCCCAAATAATTTGCAAGACCTGTATAGTAACTGAACAAGAGAATAGTTGACCAGACATTTAAAGTCGGAGAGTTATATAAAGCTAAGTAACTTATAAACCATAATGCGTGGTTTCCATACCATCCTTCTATATTCTTTAAAAGTAAATTACATTTTTAGTTTAACAAGATATAACACAGCTATATGAAATTTGGTTATATCAACTGAGTTGATACTGTAAATTGGCCACCCTATAGAGTTTATTTCTAAGCCGACGCTTCTAGCGTTAGCCCTTCGTCAGAGCTATAAATACATAGCTACAGATATATACTTCGTTACAGTTATAGAAGGATATAGTTTGCAAGAACAATTTGAAATGTATAAAAAAAATGCCGAGGTAAAATTATCTAGATCCATTGCACCTAGGCTGATAAAGCGTTTTCGTACAATTACTGAGATGATTACAATCTTCTTTATTTTCCTCCCGCCATTCAAATTAATGAGTAGTGACAAGCAGGGAATAATGAAATTAGAGCTGCATGGCTTAAACTAATCAACTCCATGTTCCATTAAAGCGCGTGCATTTATCTTATCACTTGAGGACTTAATTCATTACACAGTCAGACGACTCTCCTTTTTCCTTCAAAGTCAGTGCTAAATTTCTCAGTTCTAACAAGATCCTCTTTTGTTCGTCAAGTTGCTCCTGAAGGCCTTCAATTGTTACTCTACTGAAACGGTCTCTGTCACGATGGCACATCTAAAACGTGCGGAAATCGTACGTGTCAGCGCAGTTTTAAAAATGTAAGGAAAATTTATAAAATTTAAGGAAAAAAACCAAGATATTGATGATCATCATAGTTGTTGGCTATGATCTCGTTTGTGCGTAAATTATATATCAATAAAATGAAGTGAGATCCACGCGCTCTTTGCCTGGTCATACCGTATCCGTCGATCAGGGCACAGACAAGCATAGCTTAATATATTTTGTTGAACAGGGCGAATCGTTTTGTAAATGTGAAAGTGTAGTGCGATCGTCCAAGTGAGTGTAGTCCTGAGAAGAACTGTTGTCGGTGGCGGTGACTGACGTTTCGACAACCTGAGCGGAAGTCATCATCAGACTGAGTCAAGAGTTTCGTAAGTGTTCCCAAACATTTAAAAAGTAACATAGACTGGAACGAAATTATAGTGGTCTTTTCAACACTTGAAACGACAAAGTTTTTCCTTCGGATGATGGAAATTGATTCCAGAATCTGAGAGCTACCACAGAAAGCGGAAAGAGAGCTCCCTCGCCCACATGCTCTAATTTTGGCCGGGGGAAAAATATGCCGAGCATGCCTAGGAGTGACATATTAGCAGATCACCAACGAAGCCAAACCATTTACAGCTTAAACTTTTAGCCCATCACTCCCCCCTCTCCCTTTCGAACATACCTTTGTGAGCACTGTAATGCCTTTAGACCCCAATGAGATGAAAGGAATCAGTTTTGAGGTACACTTCATCCAACACCGCCCTATTTCTCTCCCGTTCAAGGAGAACATCACAGAGATTTTGCCCTCGAGGTTACTTTCAAAATTAACTTCGCAGGCGATAAGATCGCCGCGATAAGCCATGGCTCCTAAGTCATCAACGTAAGATATTTAGTACATAGCAAAAAGAAAACAATTAAACTAAACATAACGTATCCAATAGTGTCGCAACATTGTGTGAAATTGAACTTTTACCTTTGTTGCTCCGGCCATCTCGATTAATGACCAACCTCTCGGTTCATCCCAAGAAAAAGCCACTTAATCTATCTAGTTCTATTTATACAAGGAGTGCTGTCGACATCAATGATCCAAGCAACGTCATTTATTGACATGAATTTCTTTGGCCTCTAGTGTATTATTTGTGGAGACCTCAATCAGAATACATAATACATATATGATCATGCACGTCAGAATAATTACATCGAGGGGTCCATCACGATTAATAACACAAAAGACTCTACGCATCGTCTGATAGGTCAATCCAGTTTCCGAGCGGATGCTTTATCAGGTTATAGAGCCCGGCCTAGTTTTGTCATAAAAGCAATTGAACGCACTGTTTCTGTGTTCTATAGTGTGATAAAGCCACGCGCGATGTTGGGAGATCAAGAGGAAAGCTTATATAACACAAGCCGAAGGCACCTTTGCGAGTCCGACCCCGGCAGTAAAACAAGTTTGTCAAAGTGTGGGGCGATCATCCGAGTGAGTGTAGTCCTGAGAAGAACTGTTGTTCGGTGGCGGTGATTGACGTTTCGCCAACCTGTGAGGAAGTCATCATCGGAGTCAGTTGTTGTTAGTATATACTAAAACAGTGGATAGCGTTGAAGGCGCGCTCTGATTGGCTAGTCAAACTCCGAATATCCTTTGCTATTTACCTCCGAGCAACTCGGGAAAAAATGGCGTCCCGGTTTGCATCCGTGACAAGCGTAAAAATCACTCAAATCCATTTTGTGGTGGTGTATATTATCTCACTGTTTTAGCGTGTACTAAAACAACTATTCACCGAAGTGGAGGTGGTTAGTGGTGGATATTTACCGAGCCGCGAAGCGGCTCGGTAAATATCCACCACTAACCACCTCCACTTCGGTGAATAGTTGTTAATTAGTCGAATGTTCTTAGTCCAGTTCGTGTGAATGATTTGTCAGTTTTACCGTAATGTTATTGGTTGTAAGACTCAAGTGGCGTAACTCGGTCGTGATTGGTCAGTTTCGATATGCTGGTAAAGTTAGGTCATTTTATTCAGTTAGTTTGTAATGTTAATGTCGTGAATGATTCGTTTGTATGGTGCCAGTAGTACTTGACACCAGGCTGTTCTAAGTTAGTAAACCGGCTTTCCAGATCAGTCGTTGAAAGTAGTTGTTGCTGTGAGTTAGGCATTGCGTAGACTTCCAGTCAAAAGTGTGATTCGTAATTCGATGATGTTCAGCAATGTGATTGTTGACATTACCTTTCCTCGTCACCCGTTTGTGTTCAGTCAGTCTTGTTACGAGGTTTCTGCCAGTCGCTCTGACGTAGTAGGGGTGGCAGTCGGAGCAATTGATCTTGTAAATCGCTCCCTGCCTGTTCCTCGGTTCGTCTCTTTAACGTTTGTAACTGTCGCAGTGTGGTCATGATCGTGGGCGACACGGATATTGAGGAGTTGTAGGATGCGCAAGATGTTCTCAGACATGCCTTTTATGTACAGTATGGTCGCAGTAGTTGTAGGAGTTGCGGCGTCGTTTCTTTCAGTAGTAGCAGTAGGTCGGTGAGTGTTTCGTCGAATGAAGTCGTCGTTATAGTTGTTCTTTGAAAAAAACACGGTCAAGGTATTTGTTCTCATTGGATAAGCTGTCTGTCGTGTTGGATACTAGTTGCGCTCGTCGTGTTAGAGTCCTGATAGTTGTGGCTTAGTGTGATGTAGGGTTGTAGGATGACTCGTCTATTAATCTGTCGGTAGATGTCGGTATGTCACCTTTACCAGTTCGCCTACAAAGCGTGCAACTCGTTGTCTTAAACTAGTGTTTCCCTAGTGTCTGTACATTTTAAATAGTACTTTATTCTCATCATATCTGTAATTTTAAGCGATTTTAGTTTATGTCGTATTTTACCGCCGAATATATTCATATTTGTTTTATATTTTTTGTAAAGCGCACGCGATCATTATGTCATGTAGCTTGCGCTATACAAGTTAACACATTATTCAATTATTATCAATACGATATAACATATTCTGTTGAAATCACAATATAAAGGGTGTAACAAACGCTCGTGCCCTTCTTTGAACATAAAGAAAAAAAATTGCTCCCTGAACCGTCCGCCTTATGAAACCTTTCAAGTTCATGGCCCATCTTTATACGTTTTGGACAATTTCAGTCGCCTAACATGTCCCTTCGGGGCTTTTTTGGAATTTTTTTTTAAGGCGCTGTAGCACAGAATGAACCAGCTCTTATAGGGTAACGGGGAAAGCTTAAGAATTAGTGGACCAATCCTTTTTTTCTCTAAAAATGGTTAAGTTTCTATGGCACCACGTTTGAGTAGGCTTAGCAGTAAGCCAGTGCTCCACATTGTAAAAAGGTCATTCTCCTACTGAAGCTAAAAAAAATTCTTTTCACGGATTCTTCTGAAGTAGATCTACGTCTAAGTAAAGGCTTGTCTTCCTTTTTACGTGTATTGTTAGTGTGATAGTTAGATGTTGACGTTTTGCGTTGTGGAAAGTGAAGGTTTTTCATGCCATGGCCTATCATTTCACCCCGTTCTTGGTTTGTCCTCAAAATCTACACGACGTAACCATTTTTAACTCGGACAATGACGTAGTCATTAATCCAAGATATAGATATGGATGGAACATTTACTCTCTCCCTCCTTCGATTCCTGTTAACTTTTTCTTAATCCGCTAACCGGTAAAATAAAGCGTTAGCAGTCGCATACGCCCAGGTCGAAAAAGGTTTATCCACAAAGTCATTTATTTCAGGGGGCAATGTTTCTTATTCATGGATCATTTCTATTCGGTCGACAGCGTATTAATTTTTGGCTTGAAGTTCTCACTGATAAATCCTTTCAATGCATTCAATGGAAGTAGCGCCCGCCTTTCAATGACTGACCAGAGGTTAACATCAGGACACATACAAGTCGCATTCAGGCTACGATTGTAGGGGAAAGACTTCAACGTTCTTCCTCCTCGATTCGATTGTAAGGGAAAGTCGTCATCGTTTTTCCTTCGCGATCCTATCCGATTTGAAATTACAAACATCGTATACCGTAAGGTTTGAGATCACCGTAACATCGCAATACGAGTTGCTCTTTACCGCAATATCGCATTAAAAAAATGGCCAACACCGCAAAAACCTCAAACCTCGATGTCCCCCTCTAGTTTGATAGTCACACTCGTATGTCGCTATGCCCAGCGTTTCGTCACGAAAAAAAATTACATGTTGCTCACAACATAATATGATTTCGACAGAGAAGGAATATGTTCTGTCGTCAGAAAAAGAGTTGAAAGATTTGGGGACGAACTCGCTTTGATTAAGGGGGAGAACTCGCAAAAGTGGAAGGGGCAAACTCAATTGCAAAGGGGCGAAACCTCCGTAAACCTTGTACCAGATATGAGACACCTGTCCTTAAAGTAAACCATACCTTCGACTTCTCTTCCCTTCTTACGGCAGCCAGTTTCAAATATTTTCCCATGGTATACGTGATATCCGACTGTTCCGCTATCCCAACCAGGCATTGTGTGACAATTGTCCACAGCATCGTAAGACTCACACACAGCACCTAACGCTATAATTCGCCTCTTTCCAGTCTCCTGAATAAGCACCTGCAAACAATGACAGCCTTGTCTTTTTATAATAGAGTTACCCCTAAGTCAACTCTTTCAAAACAAGTGTAACAGTTCTCCAAAATAGAACGAATAAGTCCAAGGTTACTGTCAAGAAAATCTGGACAAGATTATCAAAATTTCGTTTTGTTTTTGCTCTTCAGTTAGAGAAAGCAGTTAAGTTTAATTTGCCGGAACGCGAAATACAGCTGAAAGAATGTTTCAGGGTAACCTGTACCGAAGAGCGAAAGGTGTCCAGCAGAGTGTTGACGTTTTCCGCGGGCTTTCGTCCGGGATCTCGATTTGCATATTTTGTTCAGATCGCGTCTTGCACTGCACTAACGGGGAATTTCTAGCATATTTCGCAAAACGTTGTGAGAGAGTCGGTATCATGTATCTTTTAGGGTACCTCGATCGATGTATCGACCGATGCATCGGTTGATATATCGATCAATACTCGACTGACACGCGACCGATGTGTCGATCGACTGTCGCCCGAGAGTTGACCGAGGAATAGGACGAGCTTCCACTGATGTCGGCCGAAACATCGACTGTGACCACGTCAGTAGTTTATCGGTCGACTACCGATGACATATCGGTCAACTATCGGCGGGATGTCGGTCGTGGATCATTCGATAGTCGAGCGAAACTCGACCGATAACGTCAACGTCAACGTGCACACTGCGGATATTTTAGTGCTTTTATTATCGCTACTCGACCAACGATCGATAGACACTCAATCGAGTAACGAGCGACGTACTGCGCAACATTTACGAAGGCAAAAAGTAGGTTTTCATGTTTTTTTATTTTCTCTCAAGGTTTCTTTTCATTTATTTTCAGTTACCTCACTTGAGAAACCATTTGGCGGGTCTGTTCAAAATATTTTGAAAGGTACTTATACCTAGTTTTTTTTCCTACTCTTTTCGACCAATATTTCAATCGATATGTGGATTGAGTTGCGGCCGATATATCAGTCGGCTAACGACGGAACGTCGATCAAGTGTCCGTGAAATAACGGTGAAGTGTCGGTCATGTATCGGTAACTTTTCATTGAGTGGCAGTCGATGGTCTGTATCGGTAGACCAGCGGTCGACAGTCGATCGACATGTCGGTCGCATGTCGTTCAAAACGTCCAAGAAAGGAAAAGTTGAGAGAGCTCGAGCCAAAGAAATCGAAGTTAAGTTTTCCTTTTTCCCTAGCTCGCTTTGCCCACTTTTCCTTCTGCTTTTTCCAATACATTTTGGACTTCTTTCGATTCGTTTTCCCCGTTTCGCAAAATGACATATTCCGCGAATTTCAAAGGAGTTCTTTGTCAAGAGACTTGCCAGGGGTTCGATGTTGCGTTTCATTGAACGGCGGTATGATCGCATTGACACGCGCGAAAAATGAGGTGCGAAAAGTGTGAATTTCTTTGGAGGCCAAAAACTCGAAGTTTCAAATTACTCGAGTTACCTTAACCTTTTAACGAATTGATAGGGTGTGTAGATTTGTTGAATTTTTTTAAGATATTACCACACAAAAGTGTGTGAGGCTTAAATGAAATTCCAAATATTTCTCTCATAACGTCCCGAGCGTGACAACAACCGAAATGTTTTCTATCGTCGAACTTCAAAATGGATCTCTCAGGAATCCATTGGAACATGAAAAAAGCATCAGACCCTTTGTTAGCCTATGAACTGCTGAGTGATAATGTTTAGTTTGTTTCGAGGTACGCGGAAATGCTGAGGCTGGTAATTCAGTTAAGCAAAGCAAGCAAACACCATCAGTTATGTGTTGAAAGGCTCGCACGCGCCTACTGAAACAAAAACTGTGAAAAATTATGTTATTTTCGTAATTTGTACTTTATAATCTTTACAGTGATATATAGTTTTGCATGATTTCTTCAGAAGAAGTGCACGTAGGATGATTTTTCCAGAGGGCACTACATTTTGTTGACAGTAACCTTAAGAGCGCCTATAAAAGAGAAGTCATTGGAAACTGGGCTTTAAAGAGGAAGAAAGAAAAAAGAGATATACCTATCTTGCACATCCAGAGAGATTATCATGGAGCAGGAGGTATGTGATTTATATATATGTTGTTCGCGAT
Source organism: Stylophora pistillata (assembly GCF_964205215.1). NCBI lineage: Eukaryota > Metazoa > Cnidaria > Anthozoa > Scleractinia > Pocilloporidae > Stylophora > Stylophora pistillata. Next base: position 20,732,844 of record NC_142519.1, on the reverse strand, counting down.
AATTCTCTTCGTATGACAGAAGAGCTTACAAGGGGAGGGGAGGGAAGCCATACAATAAATTAAGTATGTAGAAATGAATGAAAAAATGTATGCATGTATATAAAATTCAAAACCTCACCTCAAATCGCGGTGTCTCTGGTGTAAAGGAAGATTTGAATTTGGCACTGTGAATGTGTTTAGGAATTCCTATTTTGCATGTATTGCAGAAATCAGGTCCCTTGTAAGTTAGGAGGCAGCCATCGACAGCAATTCCCGGCGAATCATACCACGCCTTTAAATGACAATCAAATAAAGTATTAGTTACATGAGAGACTTGTACTCAGTAATTTATCCCATTTATCTTTTAATTTGCCCAAGAGAAAGGATTGTTACGTAAATTGAAAAGATAACAAAGGTACTTCCTGGTGTAGCAAGATCTAAAGAGTATTTTAGGGGAACATCTTATTTAAGGTGTGAATGTGGGCCTGAAAAACACTCACTCTTTGGCCAGACGTAAGTTCCTCCTCCTTGTTTCCACGCGGTCGAAATACTTGCCGAACTATCTGATCGGTCATTTTCCGACCTCCTTCATTTACTTGCACCAAGTAATTTATCTTTTTATCCTCTAAATAAAGAGAGGAAGCCACCTATCAACTTGGCCTTTTTTGAATCATGTTAAGAAAATCCTTACAATACACTTCTGTTTTCATTGTAAAGGTACTCACATGATTTCGATGTCATTTAGGATATTGCAGCATGAAAAGCTAACCACTGCTACTCGAGCCCGTAGGGAGAGTACATTTTTAGTCTCATTTGATTACTTGTTAATGATATACATGCAAAAATTTAGCTCTGCTTCTCTCTCAGCGGTGTCTATTTGGTGTCGTGGCTCAGTGGTTCGGCTGCGGAGTAGTCGGGGTTTTCGCGCAAGAACTAGCTTTGACCTTTTAAACTTTCTGTCACGAATAATCGAGCGTTTGCTCTCGTAATCTTTCCCGTCTTTCGTGCGAATTATTCAATAGTAAACCCCTCAATAATTTTTCTCAGGGCCTCCGGTTCGCACTTTTCCATACTTTTGTCATAGTTGTCTTTGATAGACAAAGACATTTCTAGACTGAAGCAAGTTGTTTGTATTCTGTTGGTTTTTTTCGTTCTTAAAACTCTCATTCAAACTCTGAATTAACGTTTGAAAAGTTTTGATTTTCTCCTGCTAATAAACGTCAACTTTTTGCACTCAATTTCAACTTCCTGCAATGGATTGAATAAATTGACGTGTTCTAAGCCAATATACATGCTGAAATTTTTGCATGCATATTATCCTTATCTGTAATAATTTGAATTTGTTTAGAAATATTGATTCAATGTGGCCTTGCAAGTTCCAATTGAACAACATCTCTTTTGCGCCTTCTTTTATTTTAGGACCGTGTCATAGATGTGTGAGCCTATCTACAATTTTAGCATATCGCCCTACCTGAAGAAAGTTTCTCTCCTTTTTTTCACTTTCGATTTCGCCTTTCCTCTCCCCCTTTGTACTATTGTGGTATTAACGCGTAACGCGCGTGATTTAACAAATTAACCAATCGCGTCATAGAACTTTGACCTTAACAGTGGAAGTGACGTGGACATTTCTAACGCGTATCTTAGTTGTTTTCGCTTTTCGGAGTTTAGTTTTTGATTGTTGTTTTTGAGATTTCGTTCACGCTTACTTGGAATTTTTACGAAATGAAAGTACTTTTACTCAAACCGAATGTTGTGATCATTTTAATTACATATTTATACGGACTTCGGACTCTAGTTTATTTTATTTATTTTTTTTTTTTGCTATTGGATTTTTTACACTACCTGTGAGGGGAAATTCATAACCGAACTTCTGGAAGTAAATACTTTCTAGTTTCTTCACCACTTTATCCAGAGCTTCACTCTGTTGAATTAGAGAAAGATCAAATCAAAAGTGAGGTAAAATCCCTGAGCAGACGTGGATGATATCAACAACAGTGGCTTCTGTCAAAAACTCAAAAACAAAGATAACAACAGCGTTACCAGATTACCTGTCCTTCCTCATCCAAAGCAGGACTGTCAAAACATGTTTTATACGAACGCTTCCGAAGGAGGTTCCAGAGCACTTTTAATGGGACAGAAAAAATGTTAAAGGGCACTGGTATCGGATGATAAGTGCTGTAAGTCCGTACAATAATGGCTCTCTTGAAAGACCACTCCTGGAGTGAATTATTCTAATCATGGAGAGGCAAACAGGAACTTTTAAAACACCCTCTAAGGACGTACCAGTTAATTAGGACAATAGGCGCCACCCCTTTAGCAGAAGAAAAACAATGACATATAACACAAGAAACAGTACTCAACATCATTTTCATCCCTAAAAAAACTCCTTCTTAAAGTTTCAGCTCGAAACTACGAATCAAATTTTGTAGACAGATTGCACAAAGAGAATATCTTGTTCACGGGAGCCTTGAGCTGCTCCTCTGGGATTGACCAATGCTCAGGCAGAGAAACTACAAGGATGTAACATGGGACCTTTATACCTAGTTGGATTTAAATATTGGTAGCCAAAATACATTTTTGTGTGATCACAGAAGCTTATCAACTTTACGAAAAATGTATCTCAGTGATGTCTTATGCCAAAAAGAGTCCAAGTTTACTGTCGAGAACTTCTCTCATTTTCTTCTGAATTATTAAAAGGATTTGTTGCAAAAGTAGAAGGACTTTTTGGTACCTGAACCTGTTGATAGGTATTGGAGACTAAAGCAATCATCATGTTAACGAGTAGAATAACTGCCATGATTAAGAAGACACTGTACAGCAGATGAATGAGAGAAACGGAAGGAATGTCAACGGAATTTAACTTATCCAGGTCAGCTATACCAAGTAAAGACCAGCTTAGGTGTTTCGCCATGTTCCACCAGCTGAAAAACAGTTTCAAAAGCAACGTGTTAGATCAAATAACCAGTCAGTTTTTTTTTTTTTTTTCAATCGAAAGCATAATGATCGCTATAGCCGTTTCCGAACACCCACTTTTTAAAAGCAATCGTGTCACTCCTCCTTCATGGATCATCGAATTAGAAAATTTTCTTTCGAAAATACTGGCCAGGTTCATTACGTCAGACACAACCAGATTTGTGTCTTAGTATTCAAAATAATGCAAAATAGCCTTAGACGCGAGGGATACAACTTATATGTGCACGATCCTCGCAGTAAAGCAGTATTTAAGCAATTAGGGATACTACTAGTAAACAAAATATGAACGATGAATTCTGGCATTTTTACAGATCAAAAACCGTGAGATGCTTCTTTTAACAAGGTAAACTGAAGAGCTGGTTTCTTATGCAGGTTTTGGGAAGCGAAATCACATAAATAAGTCGCGAAGCTGCGAGAAGAATGGGAGGCAAAGAAAGTTACTTTAGACGCAGCTCGGTCTCTTGTTATGTAACCTCTATTGCCATGGAAAGTAACGGCGTCTTCCTTGCGAATTTTCGTGGCGAAAAACGGAAAAGTTTGGCGAAGCTAAGCCAGTACTTGTAATATGCGATTTCTTTTACACTTTTTCCGTCTCGGGAGATCTTAATTCGCCTTTCCCTCAGGAAGACAGATAGCTGTTAATCACTGTTAAACAAAAGTGAAACCTATTTGACGTACTGGGTGGCTGACTTTTTTTTGCCTCACAATTTCAGCTTGCAACCCTGTGTTTAAATAATCGCAACGTATTGAAAAGGCGATAATCAAGTTTAATTTACGAAAATATGGCTTAATTTGGTAGATAAACGACTTCGCCGGCTGTAAAATGCTACAAAAGAAATGAAAAGCAACAACAACCATGACTTCACTCTTACCAAATTATCCCTGACTCACTGCATGCCCTTCAAATAATAAGAAGATTTCATGGTTAAAAATGCACACAGTCAAAACAAATAGTACAAACATGGCATTTAACAGCAAGTTTGGAATTATGATGTAAGTAGTCTTTCACCCCTGTTAGGCTTCGCAACGAAAAACTAAAACTTACTTAATTAGCTTTTAGCCAACTGCTTCTTCCTTTGGGCGCCTATACGCAAATGAGGTTCCTATGCATAACGACAAAGGGTAGCTTTCCTACCCCATAAGCTACGTACTTAAAAACCACTCGTGCTCTGACCAAAAAATAAGTAATAAATAATAAATGAAAAAGCCCAACATTTTAGAGTCTGTCGTTGATGGATTCCAGAATACAGCAAGTTCACGATCTGTACTCACAAATCCTCCGCGGAATCTTTTCCTGACATATAGACTTTCTCGGCAACATAAATCTTGGTCATGGCGAGCGAAAAAGCCAGAATCGTGGCCAAAAACTGCCAAAATATCGCCATGACATCCCAGATAATAGAGAATAGGGCGATTTGTATCGCACCCATTCCCCGCGCGCACTCTATGACTTGACCAAACGCTCTCAGTGTGAGAAACATGGCGATAAAGCCATAGAAATACCCCGACACAGCCAAAAGTCTGTTGTTTGATACGTTCGTGGAGGTTATCCATGTGATTATGCGTAACGTGAAGGTAATCAGGTATAAAACAAGAATGACGAAGTCGAGCACATTCCAACGGTCACTATAAGAGTAATAGACATCAAATGCCTTAGAAGAGCATGAATAAACATAGTTATTGCACAGATGGTATGTCATTCACATGCAAGAGAATCGGTCCTCGGATGCTCATTATATGTTGCTACATTTTTCATACAACATTGATAGTAAAATCGGTTATTACCATTACAATTGGAGCTTTAAAACTGTTTGTCTGCCGATTGTTTACTTTTTCTCTTGCTTTCTAATTTCAAAATCGTTATAGCGTGTAGCTTAAAACTTTTGAAAGTATATTCTCAATGGGAATCATCGCCAGCATTGCCATTTTCAATGTTCAGGACGTCGTCAAGGGTGAAACCCAGTTTATCACCTGGATGTACCTAAAAAAGAATATTCGGCAACCATAACGGTGTACCTAAAATAATAACAGTGACTAAAGGGTTTCTCATTTACTGCTGTGCCTAAATAAAACTATGATATGCCCATATCAGTGTGCCGAAAAGACGACTCCTGGTACACACTAGTGTTTTTAGATGACGACCTTTGGCGCATACTGGCTCACTCAACTAATGCACAGTGGCTCTTGCTGATATGGCAAAACAATGAGCGTGGACTCATATCTGCATACCAAAACCTTGAATACATATATCCTATTAGACGTTTTGTTGTGCAGTATCGCTGAGTATTTTAACGAGTCGTGCCGTATTTTAACGGGCCCGTAGGGCGAGTCAAAATACAAACAATGAGTAAAAATACTGCGCGATACTGCACAAAACTTTTAATAAGAGATTTATTATCCAACAGGCCAAATTGTTATTTAAGTGCAGGCGAGTTTCGTGGATATTCGTAGAGTACAAATATCGCGTAATACTTGTACTCGTCTCGAGCGTTATTTGTACTCTGCGAAGCACATTTGGACAATAAAGGCTCTTATTATATGGCTATGTTTCACAAGGACTGGGAACTAACGAATTCACGAATTGAATTAGCTGAAATCAATATTGAAAGCAGTCTAGATTTTCCCATCTAGACCGGCATCTAGACCGGTCTAGAAAATAAAAGGTACAAAGAATATATGGCATACAAGACACAGCCATATAATAAACATCTTATTAACCGAGCTAGATCGGTCTGTATGGGAGAGTCTCGACCTCGGTCAAGATTCTCCCATACAGACCTCCCGCTCGGTTAATAAGAACTAACTACTGATGCACCCAAGCATTGAAAATGGTGCACTTTATAATGATTGATGCAGCTCTAAACAATGAATAGACGTCCATACTGCTGCACCCAACCAAGCAATAGTGGTCTATTTTGTTGCCTTAGTCAAGCTGGTTCACTCTGTCGCTGGTTATATAGATGTATGCCATCTACATGCATGTAAATGTAGTATTGTCCAAAAGTCAAAAAGGCCAATCAGAAACTGAAATACCTGAAGTAACCTATAAACTGCTTCAACAAGATATTGTCATCTCCTGCCTCATTTTCTTCTGGTTGATCCCCTGGCGTATATCTCTTCAGCATTTTGCGTACTTTAAGTCCGGTCTTTTGGGCGGCAATAAACTGATCCGCCTCCATTAAAATGCGTCCCAGAAAAAAAAACAAAATGACCCGTTCTGGTTGACTGAAAGACACAGTTGAAGGGGACAGGCAAATGGCAAAGGGAAGACCAAGGAGCGTAAGATAGCTTAGTGTGTCGCGAAGAAAGACGAAATAAGGAGTCGTAAAGTAATCCTTGTAATTTTCTGGAAGACAATGATTGAGATGCTAACTTAGAATGGAGACTCTCGGAAGAAAACACAGAGAGCTCTGATAGTCTATCAAAAACTGTTACGAAAAAATTATTTAACCGTCTATGGAAATCTAGCCACAAAAATAGTCTGTCCTCACCATATATATTCTTTCCTTTGATACCTGTGAGAAAAGAAAAGGATGTAAATTATAAAAGCCAGTCATACCTCCGCGCAGCGGAGATGTGTGAGCCTTAAAAATATATATATATATATATATATATATATATATTACCGTTTAAAACCTTTCTCAATTCGAGTTGTAACAACGCGATGTAGTACTTTCTTGTTTGGCTCTCTTTCGTGATCCATGGACCTCGCTGCGCTCGGTCCGTACGCTATGACCTCGACCCTAAAATTTTCCCGTCCGGTCCTCCCACCTCCCACATATTGTGTTCTAGAGGGTACAAATACCAGGCCTATAAATGCGCCTTGAACGATTTTGACTTCATCTCAGAACGGACATAAATTGCAGATAACCAGTCTCAGAATTAATGCTCATTGGCAAAAATCAATAATACATGAAATTGTGTACGGTCTTGTAATTACGTCTCATGGTCATAGCCAGTCTAAATGTCGACTAAAGGTGGCTAGTACCAGTTTTCATCTTTTAGATGGTTTGTAACTTTGAGAGAATACAACAAAAAGACTGACCAACCCCATTTGGACACTTTTACGGGGTTGAATTAATTAATCATTGTTATCCAAAAGTAGCAGTCATTTCGTCACCAGCGGTTTCTATGGCAATGCTTTCGAAGGGTTATTTAGACGTATCTTTCAGCTTATGACTCAAATAATCTCTCAGCGCTCTGACATCTTCTAATGCATCATGGGCGTCAAATTCCTCCTTGAACAGATGATTACAAATGCTGCTATGGTTTGGTTTGCAGTATCCACCAGAATGGAGCTCAAGTGCTTTGTGTTTATTGTTAATCAGTTTTTTCATAAGATGTAGACTATCCGAAAAGTAGACATTCAGGTCAGTAAAGCCATCCTTGAAGTTATTATCACTATTTCTTGGGAGAGTTGGGATAACGAACGTTGTAGAATTATGACTAATTAAAACAGTTATGTGATTTTCATGTGCTCAGAAGACTTGACTTTAGTTATATAATAAAATAGAGGGAAAATTACTGAATGCTGATTGGTCAATGAAGAGAGTATTTTTTTGTTAATTTTGCTTGAGAAGAGGGCAAAATTACTAGCTCATGATTGGTAGTCAGGTTGCCTGGCAACAGCTTATGCTATCAAAAAGTTGTTGCTGAAGATTTTCTGTGATAATGGCGTCTCGTTTCGAGATAGTTGACAAGGAATATATCGAACTAAAAGACAGGAGTGAAAATGAAAACACGAGGAAAAGCACGGAGTACTGGAGGAACGTTTTTAAAAAGTGGGCGAACGAAAGAAACTTCCAAGCAAATTTAGAAGAGTACGAGAGCGATGTCCTCGACCAAACACTGGCGCAGTTTTATGCCAAGTTACGAAATGAAAACGGAGATGATTAAGAATCCGACTGCCTGAAAGTAATGCAGGCATCACTGGACAGATATCTAAAATCAAAAGCCTATCCAAAGTCCTGGTATCTTTATGGAAAAATAAAATTTCATTCAGCTCATTCGTGCGTTTGTGGCCATTGATTCTCTGTCACCTTTAAATGGCTTCCTATGACTGATTACTGAGGAGCGCCTTCAGAAATTCAGTAATTTTCCCCTCAATTTCATTAACAAGTAATGGCAATGGGTCCTCGTAAAATTAAGGATTAATATACTTGTGTTTTCAGAAGTTGCTGAAATTACCCTCGTCGCTTCGCGACTCGGGAAATTTCGGCAACTTCTGAAAACAAGCGTGATATTAATCCTTAATTTTACTCGGCCCCATGCGATTACGTATACAAAGTCAGGAAGTCGCGAAGTGCTTCCTCTATGGTTATACTTTCGACAGGATTGTTTCCTTGGCACAATGCTCTTACTCCTTTGACGGTCTTGATGGTTATACCATTGACAAGGTAGGCATTACAACTTATGTTGCTTTTGGAAGAATTTAAGTGGAACATTCCTGTTTCCCATTTTCACCTACGGCAGATAGTTGGCATATCTCAGCTAGCTTTCCTGTGCAATTCGTTTCTGTGTCAAGGATAACGAACACATATTTCTGTGTTGAATCATATTCTAGGTTCACAATCTTTGGCCTTGCAGTGTAGAGTGGTGCTATTTCTTCATGACCTTATAGCTCAGGTAGTGATATTTCTGTGGGCATTTGAAATACATTTTGCGACTCTGTTTGATGATTTGTTGGATCTAAATTCAGACCCTCTAAAGACTCATAGGTAACCCCTTCGCTGACTTCATTCCAGAGTGTTTGCAAGGTTTTTGGTTGAGATAACTGGTTACGCCTTCTCTTGAATTCCTTTTTTTTTTTTCTTGCTGTTTGTCATAAAAAACCTTCTTGTCCATTGCTTTAGCATGTCTTTCATAGAGAGCACCAGGCTTAATATAACGAATCTCTAATGTTTTTCCAGTATAGCTGTATCCAGTAGTGGTTTTTGCTACCCCACATGCCACTCGAAAATCATCACTTTTGCTGCCTCCATAAAAACAAGTTTTGGGGTTCTTAGAACCAATGGTGCCATTCAATCAGTAGAATATTCGTCACGAATGTCACTTTGAGCTTTTCTCAGGGAATCTCCAAAGAGATCTTTTCCATTCGGATAATGGATCTGTGGGTGCAATAAATGACGTAGTGATTAAAGTGTATTTGTTTATGTTTAGAAGGAAATATTTAAAGGAAAGCACAACTATCTTTTAAAGAAAAATGGAAGTTCAAGATGGCAGGAGGTAAGGTACTGTACTTTGAAATTTGAACAGCAAGATGACTCATATTTGAGCTTGTCTAAATGCCTTTATTCTATAATTAAAAAAAGTTTCCTGCACTGTGATAAATTAATGGTTGTTCATTTTGTTTTCTGTCTTCTTTTGGAGAAAAACATTTCTTAAGAATCCTACTGGAACCTACCTCTTTTGCAACTTGAACAATATTTTAATTCATATCGAAGATTTAGAAGTTCAAAAAGTCTTGTACCACAAATATCAACCTCATATTAAATGTCTTGTAAAGATAGAGTTTTTACTTAGCCATTTGATAGCGGGTATTTGATTATCAAGAATCAAAAGAAAAAAGGAGGGAAGAAAACGTAACAAATCTAAGTCGAAGCAGCCGATATGCTACAGGGATGTAACTCACTTGACTTACCTGTTGCGACGTCATTTTTATTTTCCTTGGAGGTTCACAGTCTTTTCCTTTCCCAGGCAGATTTTCTTTCACGAGAGTTCTCCATTTTTTTGCTGTCGCGTGGTTTCTTATCGATTGGATTTTTCGTTTAGATGCGAAGCAACCTTTATATCACAGAGAATCGTCTCCTTTATCTTCGGTTCTGTCTCCTGCATACGCGGTGGCCGTTGAGTACATGAAACACACGCTGGTAAGCAAACTTCCCACACAATAGGACACAAGTTGCGTAGACCGAAAAAAAGCCTCGAGCCGCCATATTTATTTTGAATTTACACCTTTTAAATCTCGTGCTTCCTTCGCGCGTTTCTCTCGCGCGACACACGAGAGTGACTTCTCCCCGCGCGAGGAAACTGGCTCTATGTGCCACTATATACTACTGTTCTACGTCCTCAATTAATGCTTTAAAACGTTAGCACAAGCCTCTTCTTTTCCTCAAATCCTGTTTTAACAAATGCACAACGAAGAAAACGGTAAAGAGGAAGGGAAAGAAGATGATGTCAAACACCGCCCAAAGGTTGAGCAAAAAGTATCCCCAACGTCTAGCTTTTCGCCATGATTCTTTTCGTACTGAGAAAAAGGAGCGGTACCATCTGGAGTTGAGCAAGTTATTCATCACTGAGTGGGAGAGGAACTGCGAACCATTAAAAAATTGCTTCATCGTTATTTAAAACAATTTTAAATAACACGCGGTTATACATTGACGTCCGCTGGGATCTATTACAAACCAGAAGCACGGAAACAGAATCTATTTACTAGATGTGCATTTAAGGAAATCAGCAATGCCAAAGCAAGGGTGAATGATTTCTTACAAGTAACTAACACAATTAAGTTGGAAACTTTTTCCGGTCAAATCGGCGTCTCTTTAAGACTAGAAAATCTTTAAGCTATCTGTCTTTTCATTTATTGAGTAACGTAGCAGATCAAAACTGAAAGATAATATTTTTTGTCTCAGTTTATTCAAGCCTTTTTATTTAATCGTTTCTCGGATACAATATCTTTTCATATTATTTTCAGAGTCGTGGGAAAGTAAAAAAAAATCATACTTGTTTCTATCTTTTTCATAAAATTTTGGCATAAAAGATTCAGGAGAAAATAAGTAGCTTTGCCTCTGGCCGTCTGTAAATACAGTAGAAAGACATCGAAATAACGTTCTTTTTATTAGAATGGTATAATATTGCACGCATAAATCTGATAGATATCCTTCTCCCTTGTAATATGACACTAAGCTCCCTCAGCCGTAGATTTTGGGGACGTCGTTGTCTCTCCCCTCATTCCTTATGAATATTGTGCGCTGATAAAGGAATCTATGTGCCTGATTGGGCAACAGCTTTCCATTAAAATCAACTTTAGGGGTGAAGGATAACATAAAGAAGTGATTAGCAACCTTTTTACCACTAGTGTTGTACCTTTTTCTGCTTCGTGTCGATTGCCTCGTCTACCACACAGTCAAAACAACTTTGAAATGTTCTTCTGTTATCGGCGTTGGTTTTTAGAGGGTCAACTAGGGCTGATGTGAACTCATTCACATATTTTTCCAGCTTTTCTATATCGTCTTTTTCAGGGATTCCACGACCTGATAAATCTCGGAGTGCTTTGTTTACCTAGGGAAGAAATATGGGTTATTTGTATTGTACCTTTTTCTGCTTCGTGTCGATTGCCTCGTCTATCACACAGTCAAAACAACTTTGAAATGTTCTTCTGTTATTGGCGTTGGTTTTTAGAGGGTCAACTAGGGCTGATGTGAACTCATTCACAGATTTTTCCCCGCGATAACAATGGCCGCTCGCGCGAAAAAAAATAATTCTGGCGAAGCGATTTGCTGAAGCTATAAGCGTGCACTGTCGGAATTTTGAGCACGCTCACGTATAATGAATTTGATTGCGCGGCTCCGCTAGCTATGTTTTAAATACAGTTATTGCCTTAATCAAACGGCTCCATAAGATTGTTCTGCATTTGATAGTGATTCTGACTTCTTGTCAGTCTCTTTTTATTATAAATGACAAGAAAGTTTTTTTCATTGTCTGTTATAAGTTTGAACGGTGAAGTCTCGATAGCCAGTAAAAACAAATACAGATATCAATGAAAGCCAGTGATGATTGAAGGTTCACAAGTAAACAAATGAAGTACAATGTGAGTAAAAAAGCTGCAGTTGTTTGAGACTGTGAAGCATGAAGAACTAATGAGGAGTAGTGAAACCAACTCAGTCACAGTAATAAGGATCACGAAATGAGAAAAGGAAAGAAAGCTTTAAATAAAGTGAACCGGTAAAATCAGTTAAGATAAAGTTATAAGACCAACCTGGAAAGCTTTGAGCAAGGTATTAGTTTTACACCTTGATAGGGTTTTTGGAGTGACTTTTTCTTTAATAGCATCGAAATCTCCCTTACGCAGTACATGATCAAGTTCGTTTTCGATTTCTGTAAAACAATCAGACATAAGAATGGTTCACAAGTATGAACATCATTAGTTAAGCAACTCCCATCAAAATTATTGCAGCGAGCATACAATCCAGCACAAGAAAATACTAAAAGCTACCGGTAGGTTCGATTTTCGCTATCAGTTCCGTCTCAATCCCCCTCACAAGGCGATCAGTCTTATGGGAATAGAGAAACAAAGAGAGAATCGAACTGAATCCATATTGGCTTTATAGCACTGTAATTTTATTCGTTTGTTTTTGTTTTTGATTTTTTTTTTCTGGCTTCCAGAATACCCTCTTTCACTTACCTTCAGCTTGATCTTGCTCAATTGAGCTATCACTATCCGAAGGCGCATGTTCGTCCTCAGCTCCTATATATGGATAATAAATAGAACTATGTTTAAACCATTCAATAACTAAACTAGGCGACTGAGAAATGACAATTATCATGGTCAATATTCTTTAGCAAGTTTTCCTTTTCCATTTCTATTTCAAAACGAAAGAAGAAATTCCTCTGAGATAACGTATACAAGTTCCATATCGAAAGAAAGCTAATGATCTTCATTCCAAATGTTTGATTTTCCTTTGTCGCACAGTCTTCCCAATGTTATTCCTTAAAGTCTACTTAAAGTAAAGCACATACTTACATTAAAAAACCTCGCACTATAATAAAAAATTTGTGCGATATCTTCGAATACCTCAAAATATTTCTCCTATTTTTCAAAAAGAGGAAACTTTATTTATTTACAGAACAACACTCTGAAAATATGTTTCAGTACCTCTGGTCCCTTTCGCACGATTTATTGAAATATAGTATTCTTCTTCTTGATTTGTTTTCAAGTGACTTATTAAAGCTAAACAGGAGGCTAACCCCCAAAACGTCCGAGGTATCTTGCCTCCAGGCTATATCGTTGTACTCAATTTCGGTGAGTTTCACATGTCCTATTCGAGGGTCCTCTATACCCCTTTGCAAAACTCAGTCACGTAAAAAATATTTGACCTTTTCACAAATCAAGAATAAAAACCAACATTATTTACAATACACGCAAATTTTGAGACGATCACTTTTCACATTAAATAACAAAAACATTTCCGAATCAATATTTTTACTTTTTCTAGTCTTGACCAGTCTTGAGTAACAAAAGATGACCAAATGTCTTATCGCATTTGTTTGAGGACCATTAGTAACTGTAGTCTTTTTTGTAACTTCATCGATACATACGAAGTCCATTTCCTGTCAAAATCCTGGTCAACTCTAACCATAACCGTTCGGCAACAATACTTACATTTTCAAAACTATTTCAAACCCCGGACTTCACCACGCCAAACAAAATTGTTCACTAATCACTTTAGTCGCGCTTAAATAAAAAAAATAAGTTCAAGTAGACATCAAGAGGTCTTTTCTACTTTAATCACGATTCACGAAAAAACAGCAAATCAAATCATAACCCTAATCATAAACAAAACATCAAATCATAACCCTTACTAACATAGCGCTTTTGAATATTTTATAGAAAAGGCGCAATACAAATAATAAATGTTATTGTTATTGTTATTACTAACCAGACTCGGCATATAGTTCGAGTGATGCTTTTCTCCCAGGCGTTACAGGCTCCTTTGACCCCTTCCTTCGAGAGCTGTAAAGTAATTAACCACATGAGTATTGAACTCTAAATTAAGGATTCAAGTGAGTTGAACCTCGTTTCACCCTCTTCAGGATCATGCTTAGAAACCGCGGAACACTTGTGAATAAATCCCAAGTGCAAGTAGGTCAAGTAGTTGTACCAAAAACCTTACATTATTTTTCTCACAATATGTTTGATAAAGGGATCGATGTTATAGTAAATTAACTAACTTTATTCACGAACTCGCTATAGCTAATGAAAAATAATGATTCTCAACGTTATTATTCTCGGGAACCCTCAAGATACGCTTATGTTAGAGTAGGGAATAACTCCTACCACTTTTCTGTTGTTTCGCCTACTATTAAAAGAAATTTTTTACAAAGGTCCGCCTTAAGGGTTGATCTCGTTCTCTCGAACACTTTTAGAACAAGAAATTTCCTTGAGTATCCCGGGATGATGGTAATGGATTTATTCATGAATATTAAGAGGGGCCGTGGAATTAGTGGGAGCAGTCTAGAAAGCACAAATACATGTGTACACCAGCCAACATTTCAGAACTTTAGCTGAAGTCATATTTGCTCGTTACCTTTTCCGTGTTGGACTCATTTGGACCTTATGTGTTCTAGATCCTCTTTGCCTAATAAGCTCTTTGGACAGCGATGGTATTTTTTGTGGATTTGCTATGTGCCTGAAAAATATGCTAGTTTTCAATAATTTTTCCCAGATAAGACAAATTAAAAGTGTATCAAAATATGTATTCCAAGTAAGCTTATAAACAAAGGATTTTGGAAAAAATATTCCCTACTCCACAGGCCAACTGCAACATAATACCGCTCATTTAATAGTGCCACCAAGACTTACAAAAGAGAAGATAATTCTTGCTATAACTGATAGAAATAAATGAGTCGTATTTCAATTTAAATAATGTACTATTCTCGTGGACTCTACACATACGCTTCTGTAAGAGTCTAAAATAACTGGAGGTACCACTTTTCTGTAGAAGTTTCGCGTCAAATCATAAGTGTCTCAGTCTAAATGAGAGAAATGTTGACATGGTCCGCTAATGTTGACGAGTCTTACTCACTTGATCTCGTTCACTTGAACACTTTTTGATCAAGAAATTCAGGGTAGACTGCTTTACTTAACGGAAAGAAGAGCAGTGAAAAAAAGATATGAAAAGACCAAATGGAATCTGGAACCAGGGAGAGGCTGGCAAAGGTTTTATGCGTGACGCGTGATTTAGTAAAAAAAAATTGACGTTTGACGCGTAAATTATACAGAAATGCGAGCGTGATTTGTGAATATATAAGCTAGAGTGAGGCGTGTTTCCCCCACTGAAATATATGCAACCCGTAAAAATCTCCCGCTTTCCTTAAATCTTATGCAAAAGAAGAGAGAGTTATAGCTTTCCCTTAATATGTGACGCATTAATTTAAAATTTCTTAAATTCATGCATAAAACGGGATCAAGAACCCAACCCAACCCAACCCAACCCAACCCAACCTTCACTCTTAAGAAAGAGTAGCATCTAATTTCTTCTTACAAAATCAGCCTTGCATCTCATATTAAAGTCAGGAGAATACATGAAATGATCAAAAACCAGAGAAGCTCTTTCTTGTTAAATATATTCTCCTTTTCAACACCCTAGGAAATGTATAGAGAGTAATAAGGAGAAAATGCATACTGATGTTAGGTTTTCAAATTAAAAGGGTCAGTTAAGGTATGAAGACAGTGACATTAGTACACTATGTTTACATTGTCAAAGAAGGCAATTTTTTAGCCTCTCAAGAGGACGTGATAAAGGAAACGATTAAAAAAACGCATCATGTAGAACCCAGTGTGTCAAACGTTCCATAAGAAAGACCCCTTACACATGCCACAAGTTAGTATTTACAAATTGTGGGTTGAAATGGAGTTCTCCAAAGTAGCAGTTGTAACAAGAATCGATCTGCTTGTAATTTTAGTTCCTTCCGCTACCTGAACTCGTCGGTGACCACAAAATTAAAACTAACGTTTGCACGAAACCAGATCAAGCCTGAGATGCACAAAAATATCGACGCTGATTGGTCAGTTTCCAACAAGCTTCACCCTGCAGGTTCTCACACACCCCAGTGATAAGCATTCTTTTACCTCTGGCTCAATGTATTCTACGTCAGTAGTATCGATGCTTTTAAAACAACGAAGGACGAAAAAAAACATAAACATTGTCAGTTCAGCCTCTTTGCTCGAAATAATCCAAAAGACCGATGAAAATCATTTTTTTGAGTGATAAAAAACTAACAGCAGAGAGATTCTGAAGAGTTATTGACGGCTTCTTAACAGCTTGACTGCCAACTTCCGCAGTGCTGCGACTGTTTGTGCTGAAAACAGTAGGAACGCTTGATCACAAATAAAATACCTTGACTCTGTTGGATTTACTGTGCGACTCAGAAAACCGGCTTGAATTCTCCTTTTTCACATTACCCAAAATACCTTGCGCTTTGGGGGGTAACTTTGGAGCCCTAGTTACAAGCAAAATGGCGGCTCCAACCAAACAAACGGATTTAAAGCTACCAAATTGTTATAAAGATGCTTCTAAATTCACGAAACCAAAGCTTAAGGAGGTTTGTAGAGCTCTCTCTGTAGATTTTGAGAAAAATATCGGGAAGAAAGCGCTCGTAAACATTGTTTGCAACGCTTTAAATCTGTCAACATCATCCACGACCGCTACAAAGACCGAGAATCAGTCAGCTTGCTGGACTTTACCAACCATAGCTTATCTACAGAAGCAAAAAGAATGGAAGAAAGACTTAACAGGCATACCAATGCTCATGGATGAGTCAATGGTCAAGTCATATTTAATTGGAGTTGGTTATGAAGAGCAAACTGTGCGAAAGTATAAGACACTTCGTGCATGGGAGCACAAGCAAGATGTACATTCTGTCAAGTAAGTCTGTGTTTTATGTTTGATTATAAAACATTGCAACTACACTTCAAGTAAGACATAATAGCATGTCTGAGAAAATAAACCCGTCTTCAAAGTTAAATTTCAACATTTTAGATAAATTGAAACTTTGTCTTTATTCTGTCTCATTATAGTTTTGACCTATCCTTTACTGTTTTGTGCTTTAGAGTTCATTTGCTTCCCGATTTCCCAAGTCTTTGGGCTCTTAGAGGAATCTGCAACCCGTCATTCTCAACTGATCAGGAGGAAAGCAAAGTGATGTACGTTGTACTGGAAACCCAATCAAGCAAACCAGTGTTTTGCCAATGCACATGCACAATTGGGTAAGCTGGCTGTATTTATTTAAAAAAATGTCAAATGAAATTGATTACTTAAATGTAGCATTTGTTTTCTAGGTTGAGAGGGGACTGTAGCCATGTGGGAGCTATTCTCTTTACCCTGTGTGATGTAGTAGCTGAGGGAAAACAGCACCTTCCACCTGACCCCACCTGTACTGATCTGCCTTGTTCATGGTCAGATCGTAAAGGTATCCTGAAAATTAGCTTTATAATATTGTGGATTATTATTCTATTATATGTCGGGATTTATTTTCTATTTTTCAAATACATTTCTCTTTTGTCCATTTTACAGGTGCCAAAGTTGAACCTGTCATTGTAGAGGATATTAACTTTTATAAGGCCAAAGTAGGTAAAGAACCACCCACACTCCTTTTTCTTCCATTGCTTCATTGATATCAAATCCTCTGTCAGCCATTAATTCATCCCCTGCCTTTAGGGTAGCAATAAATTCTGCACTGCTTGCTGTGACGTATTTGTCTGATGTCCTGCCTCCCCATGCTCGAGACACATAAACAATTGCTCCATGTGCATTTATTGCCACTAGAAACTTAAAGGTTGTATGACTCTTGTAATTTGAGTATACTTCTTTGCAGGCCTTTAATGAGGAGGGTTTCTGGGTAAAGATTTCAGTACAATCCACAATAACTTTGAGGTCAGGGAATGATGAGAACTGAATTGCCTTTCCACATTCCTCATAGTCAGGCATTTGGCAGAGATCTTCTAAGTGGAAATACAGCAGATTAATCCATGCAGAAAAATTTTCGCTGACACTTGCTTCACTGATTCCAAATCTCAATGCCAGATCTGGCAGTGTAAGTCCTACTCTTAATCTAACAGCGACCATGAACAACTCCTCCTCCAATGGCAGCTTGGATGATGGCCCTGGTTTGTTTCCTAACTGACAGTCACGTAAAGCCATTTCAGATCCTCTCCAACAT
This sequence comes from Stylophora pistillata, assembly GCF_964205215.1. Lineage (NCBI taxonomy): Eukaryota > Metazoa > Cnidaria > Anthozoa > Scleractinia > Pocilloporidae > Stylophora > Stylophora pistillata. The sequence goes on along the minus strand of NC_142519.1, from coordinate 20,714,952 downwards.
TTTTTTTTTGTCTACACCAACAGCATTTAAATAGTTAAATAATGCTTTGAAGGTGTCATAGTTAGGGAGACTAGTCCAAAAATGAGATTTGTCATTGTCTAGCTTAATTTGATCCAATAAAAGACATTTTTCACGTAGCTTTTGATTTTCGTGCTCAAGTTCGCTCACTTTGCTCTGCAAAGAAGTGAGCTCTTGCAAAATGTCATCGCTTAATTCTCTTGACTTGGGATCCACCTGCGACTTGCAGTAGTCATGCTCTTTCAATGGGTGTTCTATTGGTAAACAAGCTCCCCATATTTCATGATCATCAACAGATTTGAATGATTTTCTTGGGCGACCCCTACTTTCCCCCGATACCTGAGAAAATGATAAAAAGATATATTGGAAATAGTGTTTCAAGTATAGAAGCTCAAACAAAAACACTTATCAAAGTCATCGTGAAGTACTTACACAGACTCGTTTGCGCTTTGGTTTTAGAGTTTCAATTGCAAAGAAGTCATCTTTGTTTGTTTTTTGACTTGTTCTGGTCTTTCGACTTTCAATTCCCTCTTGAACTCAAATATGGATGGATTGTAAGCCGAATGTGCTGGATCATCGGACTTTTCTCCTCCGACGAAGTAAGCTGAGCACAATCGAGTGTTGTCTGTTGGTGAAAAATCTTGTCGGCGAATTCTATTTAACCAAGCATTTCTTCGCTTAGATTCTTTCGGAATTCTGTAAAACTTGAGATTTGGGTTTCTTTTCCGATTATTTGAGCAGCTTGGAGCACAGCAAAAGTCGTTTTTTCCCATGTAAATTACGATGATATATAAGAGTTTTGTGAACAGATATGGCGTCCTTAGCTTTGTTGTCAGACTGGTTACCCCCCAAGGCGCAAGGGATTATGGGGATGTGAAAGAAGAGAATACCTAAAATATGTCTGGAAAGTTAATTGTTTACTTATTAATAGCACATTATTCAAGGAATGTCAAAAGTTGTCTCCTGTCCTTTCTACAATTGATACTAACCATCATCTCTTTCTTTGGGTGGTTGTTTCTCTTCAGAATGATTACAATACCCGTAAATTAAGAAATGGTTCGTGTTTATATCGAGTTATGGAAGCACACGAAGGAGGATGGTTATTCGTGGTTACTCTTTCGAACTCTTGGTCACTCTTGAACTATACAAGACGGTGTGTCACCTTGCATAACAGGTCTAACAATAGCTCTTTAGCGGCCATAATCGGTCAAAAACACTAGCACTACAAAATACAGAAACACGAGTACCGTTGGAGAGCTTCGGAGAGCGTTCGGTCAGAGTTGTCGAAGATGGACCAAGGCGGTCAATAAAGCTTTGGAAGGCTTTAAACTACGGCGTACATTGAGTTTTACCTTCTCGAAAACCGGTCTTAAATTACTTAATAAACAACAGTGATTGTTTTTGTTCTTGAAAACCAACTGTGAATAAACGACAAATACCGTACAAAAAAATACTAACTGAACTCGTTCAATGTAAGTCAAATTACATTTACCTACAGCGAAAGGAAAAAATTCACACTAACTAAACGCTATACACTACCTAACTTTTGAGGAATGCTTATTCGAAAAAACTGCCGATTTCTGACCCTTTCACCGCCATATTAACAATAGCGTTACCACAATAAGCGTACATGTAATCAGAGTGTGTACACTGCTTGATAAGTAGCAGTCGCCAGAAAAATGCCACATGGAGAACCAAATGTATCACACATGTCATAGAAATCACCTCCATTAAATGAGGACCAGAGGGAGAAACGGTTTAGAACTGAAGTCGACATCTCTTTCATAAGAGTGACTCCAAATGGACAAAATTTTCAGCGAACCAGTTCAAAGTCAATCCAATTGTACTGCTGATTTTCTAGTGACATATTCAAATACGAAAACCCACAAATAAAGAGCCGCAAAAATTTTTATCCTCATCAGGCATAAGAAGGTCTAAATTCTTATCTGTTTTCAAATTTTCAGCTCAATAATGGGCTTGGTTTGGAAACCTGCGTAGCTTGAAGTTCAGAGTTATGTGGTCAAGTGGCCTACGGCTCCGATCTTCTTTGCCGAAAAATATAGACTTATTTGGTGGTTTTTAGACCTGTTAGGAAATCAAGCGTTAGAAAAAATGTTTTTGGACACGCTTGTTGATTTAGACTATACAATCAGTGGGCTTGATAACCAAAGTAAGTCCCAGATTTTCTACACTATTTTCCCGGCTGTCGTGTGGAGGACCAAAGATAGCACTAACATGGCGGCTCCATTCTGGACTCTGTAAATTTGCGCAAAATATTTGGACGAATATCTTAAGTTTGAGAAAACAAAGGGCTTCCATAAGCTATCTCCTATAACATAACAATTCAATTCCTTACCCTTATCCACGCAGTATCTTTCTCTCGCTGCGTAATTGTGAAAACGGTTACATAATTTTAAAGTGTTTCCGCATTTTAAAACATCAATTCTAATGTTCGTAATCGGAACAGCGCTAATACTTACTTCACGCGCTCAACAAGGGCATCACGATCCACAAATGCGTCCTCAGGTTCTGTATATAGATGGTAGATAGGACTGAACAATGAGAATTAAACAAACACTAAATTTTAAATTCCATCAAGAATGATGGCAACGAGCACACAAATCCAGCTGAAGGACGTCACAGTCCTAACAGCATCATTGGTTCGATTTCCGCCATCAGTTACCTCAATCTCCCTCACACGATGATCAGTCTTAGGGCGAGGGAAAAGCTCAAAGTCCACGCAAAACCAAAGAGATAATGGAATTGAATGCACTGGCTTATAACACTGATATTTTATCTGTTTGTTTCTGTTTTTTAGCTTCCTGATTGCCTTCCTTCACTTATCTTTACCTTGATCTTGTTCACTTAAGGTATCGCTATAGGAAGATTCATCGTCCTCAAATTCTATGAATAGGTAATAAATAGGACTGATTTAGACCATTCAATAACTAAACTAGGGGACTAAGAAATGATAAGTATCATGATCAATATTCTTAGGCAAGTTTTCCCTTTTCCGTTTTTATTTCAAAATTCGAAAGAAGAAATTGCACTGCGCTAGCGTAAGTTCCAAATCGAAAGACCGGTACTGATCTTCATTCCAAATTTTTGTTTTTCCTTCGTCGTGCAGTGTTCCCAATGTTAATCCTTACAGTCTACCTAAAGTAAAGCATGTACTTACTTTAAAACACATAAGACTAGAAAAAAAAGTTGTGCGATAACACCTTAGAAGACTTTATTTACAGAAAAAACACTCTGAAAATATGTTTAAGTACCTTTGGTCCCTTTCGCGCGATTTATTCTATCTTCCCCTGAGCTAAATAGTTGTACTCAAGTTCAGTGAGTTTTACATGTCCTATTCGAGAGTCCCTTATACCCCTTTGAAAAACTCAGATATCCAGAGGCTCCCTCTCTCAAATAAACCTTCTCTAAGACTTCGTCAGACATTATCGATTGGTTCTCGTACGCGTGTCTTTGAGAAAATTTAGACTTTGAAAAAAGAGGGGATTACCATACTTATTTAATGGCAGTACCCAACAATTTATATACCTTTCTTATAAGATGATAATAAAATTAGATTCGATTTTGCCAAGTCTTTTCAGGTTGCTCAGTTATAGATCATAAATGATGCAAAAATGTCGTAAGAATCTTAAAAAAAAACGTACCACACAAGTTACAGGCGCTTGAGTATTTCTCTAATTTTTTTTCTTGTTAGTTTGTTTGTTTTTTAACCAACTTTTATTCAAAACAATTCTAGTGATATATCAATGACACACTCAGCTGTGCGTCGAGTACCAGTTTATTTGTTCTTACTACCACAGTATGACGTCATCGGTGATTTATTACTGGACAGACGCATAGTAACATGGACCTCATTTGTTACTTAGTTGTTGTTTGCAGAAAAAAGTTATTCCCGCTAAAAAAGAGAATGAAAGCAAAGGGTTCGAGTCATCGTCGACGAGGAGACGGAAAATTTCCTTCCTAGTAAGGGAACAAACGGACTAGCAAGCCCTTAATTTCACTCGTTGGATAAGCGTGGCGAAGAAAGCAAGTATTGTGGGGTCTGGATATGAATTTCGTTTTCCTTGACGAAAAAGAAAAGTCGTGCGCATGGCTTTTCCTGGTCTTGAGCCCAACGTATTCTCAATGGAGCGCCAAAATGCCTGCATTGACCACAGAAAGCATGCGTAGTGTGAACACACTTTGCAACTATGAATGGCTTTAAAATAAATCATGCAAGTGAGCAATCTAAGTAAATTTCTCGAGAAATCTAACCCAACCAAACCATGGGTAGTAGACAATTTTTTTTCACATTCAAGAAAAACGAAACGATATTGAAACTTAAATCTTTAACAGATAGATAAATTATGAATTAGGACGAGTTACAATGAAGCTCACTAATCCTTAAGACTTTCTGCCATCTTACTAACCAGACTCGGCCTCTAGTTCTGGTGATGCTCCTATACGAGGCCTTAAAGGTTCCGTTGGTCCCTTCCTTGTAACGCTGTAAGGTAAATGACCAAATGAAAATTAAACACTCGATTAAGAATTTAAGTAAGTTTAACCTCGTTTGATTCACTTCAAGATCATGCTTGACAACCTCGGAACACTTGTGAATAAATCCCAGATGCAAGAAAGTTAAGTAATTGTACCAAAAGCCTTGCCTTATGTAAAAGGTGGTGTTATACTAAGTTAACGAACTTTATTAGGTAATAAGCCAATGTGAACTCGATTTAGCTCATGATCAATACTCACATCCTCCCGTTTGCTACCCTATTAACCCTTTAACTTCTAAAAAAGAGCAGCATTTTGTTTCTTCTTACGAAATCACCCCTGAATCACACATTAAAGTCAGGAGAATAGAGGAAATTATGACCAGTTAAAGAAGCTCTTATTTGTTAAAATAAGCATATTTTATTTTTCAGCTCCTCAGGAAAGAGAATAGTACGGAGAACTGAATATGCATACTGATATTAGGGAGTCAAGGGCTAAAGGTATGAAAACAGTGACATAGGAATATCTTATTTACATCTTCAAAGAAGTCGATTTTTGAGCCACTCGAGAGGATGTGATAAACAAAACGATTCAAATAACGCAACATGGAGAACTCGATGTGTCAAACATGTAAAAAAAAAAATCACCTGCAAAAAATGACAGCCAAAAGGAAGAAACTGTTTACAACTGAAGCCGGGATCTCTTTTATAAGAAGTAACTTCAAAAGGATACTGTATCTCAACAAAGTTTTCCAATTAGGCGGCTAGTCATTTCAAATTCAACCTCATTGTACATTTGCATAAGGATTTTTCCGCAATTTTCTTCGGCATCTAATGTTCGAAGACAGGACACGAAACGAACCAGCAGTAATTCAGTTCTAGAGTTGAATTTGGAGTCGAACCAAAAGCTGTTTCATCTACAAAAAACTACTGGAAACTGGAGCGGACACCCGCTGATGACAAGAAAAAATATTTACAATCTCTCATAACTTGAAAACATACCGCCAGCCGCCCATGAGAACTCGCCGTGACGGAATTCAAATGATTCAAACGGAACTTTTCACAACACTTACTTCTTACTGTACGTGTTATCAGGGTCGGCGATCATCCTCCCACGCAAGCCGCCGAGTAGTCTTTATAAACTGCGGGCTGAAATGGAGTTCTACAAGGTAGCAGTTGTAACAAGAATCGATCGGCTTGTAATTTTAATTCCTTCCGCTACCTGAACTCGTCAGTGCCTACAAAATGAATACTAACGTATGCATGTAACCAGATCAAGCCTGATTGGTCAATTTGCAGCAAGCTTCACTCGGCAGGTAACAGTATTTTTTTTAACCTATGGCTCAATATATTTACGTCAGTAATATCGACACTTTTAAAACAACGAAGGATGAAAAAAAAAGACAATCAGTCGTCGCTCAAAATACATCCAAAAGACCTAAATATTAAGACCAGTCTTCGATAAAACCATTTTTTCAAGTGATAAACAGAAGACAGAGTATGACGAGTTATTAACAGCTGCTTATTAGCAAGACTGCCAACTTCCACGATGCATGCTGCGACTGTTGTGCTGGAAACAGTAGGAAGGCTTGATCACAGATAAAATACCTTGAATCTGTTAGACTTTACTGTTCCACTCAGAAAACCTTAAATACCTAAAATATGTCTGTAAATTTACTTGTTTACTAAAGTAACCAGTAGCACATTATTCATGGAACGTTAAAAGCTGTCTCCGATCTCTTCCGCTACAGTTAATACTAAACATCATCTGTTTCTTTGGATGGCTGTTTCCCTTCAGAACGATTGTTGTGAGGTAAATTAGAAGTTGCTATTTTAAGACTTTTATTCAGTTTAGCTTTTTGTTTAGTTAATCAGAGAATGTTTAGAAATACATTTGATGATAAAAATTAACGGTAAAAAACTACGACGTTTCGAAGTCTGCATGACCTCATTATCAAGTAAAATGTTAAAACTGATGTAAAATTGTAGCTCAGAGATTATATACAAATAAAATGTGATAACTTCATTAGAATAATGAGCGTTCATTGTTATTGGTGTCAGATCGTGCAGTATATGTTTAAATAAATACTTTTGCACGTATTGAGTCAGACTGCGTGTTTAACTTTGGTTTTTGTTCGCGAATGAATAACATTTCGTGGATTAGGCAGTCCATTTTCCCGCGGCATTTCTTGAGAACGGAAAACATTTTCCCCAGGCCAGCGGACGCTACACCGTGGGCCTCCCTCAGATGCTTGCCAATGACAGAAGCTTTATGTTCTTCTATGCGTTGATGAAGATGGCGTGTGGTATAACCGATATAATCCGCATCGCACGAATCACATTTAAAAGTGTAAACAACGCATTGGTGGTTAATTAAAGCGGGCTTCTCTTCTTGTATCTTGAGCTTTCCCTCGATCTTACGACTCGTGAAAACTGGTTGTAGGTCAGTTCCGATTTTCCGGCCAAGATCTTTTACGAAGGAATGCCAGCATCTCAAGCGGATGTTTACTAAGCTTAAGTACCCAGTGAAACTCATCAACTCAGCTATCGCCTGGTACACGAGTTCTACGATCCAAAGCCGTCACGAAACCCCAACTGAACTTAACGCGGCTACACAAAAACCTGTCAGAATAACTTTACCATTTAAAGACCAAAAATCGGCCGACACAGTAAGACATCAGCTGAAAGATCTTGGCCGGAAAATCGGAACTGACCTACAACCAGTTTTCACGAGTCGTAAGATCGAGGGAAAGCTCAAGATACAAGAAGAGAAGCCCGCTTTAATTAACCACCAATGCGTTGTTTACACTTTTAAATGTGATTCGTGCGATGCGGATTATATCGGTTATACCACACGCCATCTTCATCAACGCATAGAAGAACATAAAGCTTCTGTCATTGGCAAGCATCTGAGGGAGGCCCACGGTGTAGCGTCCGCTGGCCTGGGGAAAATGTTTTCCGTTCTCAAGAAATGCCGCGGGAAAATGGACTGCCTAATCCACGAAATGTTATTCATTCGCGAACAAAAACCAAAGTTAAACACGCAGTCTGACTCAATACGTGCAAAAGTATTTATTTAAACATATACTGCACGATCTGACACCAATAACAATGAACGCTCATTATTCTAATGAAGTTATCACATTTTATTTGTATATAATCTCTGAGCTACAATTTTACATCAGTTTTAACATTTTACTTGATAATGAGGTCATGCAGACTTCGAAACGTCGTAGTTTTTTACCGTTAATTTTGTTTAGTTAAGCCTTGCCTTTTGCGCCTACGTGTTGTTTTGGTAGATATATAGTTTTGATCTTTTATTTTGAGCGCGTACTTGCGCTTGACTCAGTTCGCGGATATCCTTATTACTGTGTTAGTCATCTGAATCGCCTGTTATGGTTAAGAGTAATCAGTATCATAGGTGGTCATGTTTGGGTTGGTAAAACTGACCTTGAGTTTTGCCCACACTGAAGATCCTGTTTGTGCGCGCGCTTTTTGTGCGCAGCTCGATCATTGGCGTTTAATTGGTTCCTTGGCGCTCGACGAGTACTTCGGTGAGGGCCACTCAGTTTTCCCCTTTTTGCAAAATAAACGAATCCATTAAGGAAACTCTCACGGTCAGCTAACCCTAACATGACTACGGTTTTCCTACTTAAAGCGTTGGTACCTCTCGCTAGATTATTACATGCATAGAGCGTCGCTGTGGTAGAAGTCAACTCTCTTGGAAGAGAATTAAAGAAAGGTACAGAGTTGTAGTACCTCTGGTTATTTACCTCAGGGATGGTACGTTTTTTATTGGGGGGTGGGCCGGGGCTTCGGAGGGGAGGGTCATTAGTAAATATTTTACAAATTGGGGAGGGTCAAACCTGTTTGACAAGAGAGTGGTTATGTTTCCAATATTGTTAGAGATCTAGCCGCCGATCGATAAAAAAGTATGCTCGTTCTCTCTTGTCTTTCAGGTGGTACTCGGCACAAAAAACATCTCATAAGCATCTATTCTCTTCCAATAGGTCGATCAATCGGTCGGTTTCCTCGTCGCTCCAACGTCTTGTTTTTTGATTTGGTGTTTTTTTTGCTAGAGGTTTGAGCGATATTTTGCGCTGCCTCCTCGCTGGCTGCCATTTTCAAACTACACTGACGCAAGCCAACGGTGTCTATGGCAACGACTGAGTTTGCAGTCACAATGCGCGTGCGCGCATGCAACATGTTGTTGAGACTGGCCAAACGAACAAAATTTCACACATCCAACATGAGAACAAAAGAAATGTTGGACGATGTTGGATCAAATGTTTGATACCGCTTCAAATATGTTCCAACATCATCCAACATGTTGAGTGGTCATCAAACACGGTGGCCAAACGATAAAATGTTGGTTCACCCAACATGTTGGATCGTCCAACATTTGTCGTTTGGCCGGGCCTTAACACATCAATTCTAATGTTCGTTGACAGAAGAGAGCCAATTGAAACGAACGTGCGGTAATTCACTCTGGAGTCAAATGCAGTTGAGCAATGAAACCCAAAATCTGCTTGGCCAAACAATTTCTCATAACCTGAAAACATATTGTCAGCCGCAAAAGAGCACTCGCCGTGGCTGAATGATTCTAAATAAATTTTTACACCAAGAGATTATAATCTCTTGTTCGCACTAACTTCTTATTGTTACCGGGTTGGCCATCATCCTCCTATACGCAAGCCGCCAAGCAGTCTTTTCAGAATGTGGCCTAAAATGGAGTTCTACAAAGTAGCACTTGTAACAATAATCGATTGGCTTGTAATTTAAAAACCCCTTTCTCTACCTAATCTCGTGAGTGACTACAAAATTAAAACGAACTGAGCCTGACTTGACTAAAAATCTCGACGGGGATTGGTCAATTTGCAGCGAATTTCCCTCTAGTAGCAGACCCTCCTACTTTCTCGCATGACAAGGATGTTAGCTATTATCCAAATCAATATCACAGCCAACGTTATTACTGAAAGCTTTCTATTAATCGTGGCGTGCCGATTGAACGCACCATCTCAGTGATATAATTATTATTTTATGATTTTCTCCACCGTGTAGCTCACCACTTGTTTGAGGAAACCCCAGTATTCATTACTTATTAGATCTCAAAAGTAGTCAGTGGATTTAATCTCTTTTTGAAGGCGCTGGAAAAAAAGATTTTCGAGAGGAAGCCATCCTCAGAGACAGGTGACCCCTATAACATGACCTCTGCCAAATCGTTCACCAAGAACAGTCGTGGATCGAAAATCATTCCGACGCGTTTCGTTTCTAGCTGAGAATTCTTCAGCTGAATGGTTACAACATATAGACAGCTTTTTTAAGTGAACAATGACTAAAACTTGCAATAAACGGACGTTACAAGAAATACCTTATCTACTTACATAGGTTATTGCGTGTTGTATTTTGGGAGCTGTGTATACGTCGAGATCAGATTTCGAACTTGCTGTGCATATCGGTCGAATTAACCAAATTAACGAGTGCGAACCGAACTTACAAATAGTTAGAAACACAAGCTTTTTGCGAAGAAATACAAAATTTGCTATTTTGAAGCGGAAAAAGTGAGAAGCCCTCACTTTTAAGCGACCCCCCTATACGCGTGCTTGAATAGTTGTTTAATCACATTCACAGACAGAAAATTCCGTGGCGTTGCAATGAAAATTCTGAAAGTTGTCATATTGAAAGGGAAGGATTCACGGTAATTCGCATGAGTGAGTGACGACGCAGCTTCATTGTTTATTAGCTAAACAGAGAATAAAGGTAAAGACAGACCGGCAAGGACTCCGTAGGTGGCTTTTGTGGTGGCGTCGCATTATGGCGTTGCAATTGTATTTTTTCTCTTACCAGCGTGTCGTAAGGGATTTTCCCTCTTTGTAGGAGATGAATGGCTGATTGTGTATCTAAGCGGTTGGGAGTTTGGGAAAGCCATGTCTTTGTCATGTCATCGATGTGTTTGCCCCGACGCATTTAGTAAACGATCTCATTAATAACCTTTTCCTGCGTGTTTTTTACTGTTGGTGCTTTGAGAGGTTTGTAGTGAACTCTGGTGTTGAGTTGCACTTTGCCCTCTTCTTTTTTTTTTTTTTTTCTGTTTTATTCATGATGGCTGTTGTTGTGCTTAAAGCAGAGTTGTTTTTCAGCTCTTTTCAGTAGAGCCGTGATCTCATTGTGTTACAAATTGTTTCACGGCTTGGATAAAGTTACCTCTGCAAATTGTTTTACAACACTTTCCAAGTAGCTCTCAAGGGCAATAGAGGGCTGAACCGGTGGCGTTCAGTTTGATGTGAAACGGTTGTGGTTTTTTTGTTTTGTCCGTGAAAAGTGTATTGGAGGTGCATTCATCTTACGAACAGATCTCGCAAGAGTTGGCTGATTTTACATTCTTTTTTCACAGGTGTTGGTATGAATTTGAGACCCTTTGATAGCACGCTGACCTGGCTTTCAGAAATTTGGGCTTATCATCGGTGTAAAAGCCTGTGAAGCTCACGAGTGAAGTAAAACAAAGACAACAAAACACTATAATCAATAGCGTACAGCAAAACAATACCTCATGAAACAAAGAAAACCTCGTCAGGTTATTACACCGAGGATGACCCGAAATTTGATTATGCGACGCGACCACAAAAGCCAGATGGGGAGTTCGTAACGGTCTGTCTTTACCTTTATTCTAAAAACTGTTTTGCGGAATCTTGAAAATTAGCGCTTAGGAAATACACTAAAATATAGTTCGATGATTGAACAACTCAACAAGCACTGTCAGATCGAAGGATGGCCAAATCTTACTGGGGGTTCATGTTGATTGTTCAAGCGATATCACATATTAATTTAGCGTTGACCCGACGAATTTAATCCAAAGGCTGTCACGCCGCGCATGCGCTTAACGGTGATTTCGTGCCTTTAAAACAAAATCTTCTATCGCAAAATTCTTCAAGAATACATCAACATTGAAAACTAATATTTACCAAATCAAAGAGAGCTCCTAAAGTGGAGAAGCCCCTCTGAAAGTTTGCAAATTTATTTTTCATTTTCCAGACATAAGTTGTCTCGGGTTTCGAAATCATAGTATTATTCACCCCAAAGCTCTTTTCGTCGGAATGATTCAAACAAAATTTGCACAATCAATACCCACTTACTTCTCACAGCTCCCAAGGTCGGCCATTTTCCTCCTCCGCAAGCCGCCAAGCAGTTTTTTCAGACTGTGGGCTGAGATGGAGTTCTAAAAAGTAGCACTTGTAACAAGAATCGATCGATCGATCGATTGGCTTGTAATCTTGAACCCGTCTGCGACCTGATCTCGTGAGTGACTACAAATCTGAAAATAATGTACGCACGAAGCACGCAAACAAAAATCGACCGTGATAGGTCAATTCATGGTCAGACTGCAATACCGCCGAATAATGAAAAAGCTGATATTAGCAAATGTAAAACATGTCCAGTTGGTTTGGTTTGTTTGTTTGGTACTACAGTTGGACCCCAATAATTCGAACTCGGATAATTCGAAGTCCCCGCTAATTCGAAGTAAAATTCATTTCCCTTGGTTTGGTCATTTTACCTCGGATAATTCGAAGTCCCCGCTAATTCGAAGTAATTTCTGTTCCCTTAGGTCGGATTTTACCCCGATAATTCGAAGTCAAGTTACCAGCTGAATGAAAAAGAACAGACGCTGTCGGAAATTAGAATATATATATATTTATGTAATAACAGTTTCGAACATTTCACAGCTCGTTAATCCCTTTATAATTGCGTAAAACAGTTCTCTGCGCATTAGCCCCTTTACTGTATGTGAGGTGCTTTATAAAAGTTATTAACATGTAGATGTGATGAAATCCATGTGCCTAAAGAGTTGACGAAAAATCCAATTTTAGTCTTTCAGCTTTGTCAACTCTCTTTCAAGAATACTGACGTATTTCTTCTCTCTTCACTGTCGCCAAGATTAACAGGCCTGCCTGTCACAATAACAGTGCATGAATTTCTATTATCCACTCTGAGAAAATAAAAGATTGTCTTAGCGAATCGTCCACTCTTTCCCTTCTTCAGATGTCCAACAATGGTTTCTTGATCTTGCGTCTCACATACGGCATATTTGTCCACTGGGTTATCGGGCTCTCTCCTGGTTGAACGTTTTTCATTCACTGTTGGTTTCCAGATTTCCTGGTAGTCGTGATATCCCTTTATGTAGGAGTTAATCTGAAGCGAAGCAACATTCCTTGGGAAAACAATTATTTAAGCAGAGCTTGATTTAGTAAATTCAAAGCCGTTATCTAGCAGCACAGGGGGGCTCAGACAAGCGACGAGTCTGGTTGTTTATTCGAAATATAAAGGAATGTATGGGAGAATATTGAAGAGTCTTATTATCGTAAACTTATATCATGAAATGTCTGAGTTAAAGCTCAAAATAAATGTAAACCTACCTCACTTGCTGTGTATTGTCGTTTCCGTGGCTCTAAATGGCGAATTTAAGCGATTTGGTGGGTTTTGCGTCGACTGTTACTATACATCGAGAACATACAGATGGGGAAATTACATCTTAAAAGTAACCGTTATTATCACATCGCAAAGAAAAGTCGTCAAGAGATATCCTTATAGGGGGAGCGTAACTTAGAGGGCAGGAGTCGCATAGGCCTATCAACACCTTTCAACCGTCGATTGCCTCTTGCCGTTTCCGGCTCACCGGCGTGTCGCCTCGCGCAAGGTTGAGTTATTCACAGATCAAGTGACTCCTTTCATTACTCTAATTCAACTGTCCTTTATTCAGTGATAAGATGGTAGATTTTCCATACAATACTCGCGATTAGTTGATTTGCTTTTACTTAGGAAAGTAGATTTACAACACGATTGAGTACGTGTGGTAAATGTCCTTAAAGTAGTAACGCAGCGTAACGCAACACACTACGCACAACAACAGAACTTTTCGCTGCCATCACCGGTCTCAAACACTATCACTTACGATGCATAAAATATTTGTACCGTTGGAGAGCGTTTGAAAGCATTTGGTCAGTGCTGCTGAAAAAGGATCAAACTGACCATCAAAATCTTTGAAAGGCCTCTAACCACTAACTACGATGTAAAACAAATTTGACCTTCTCGAAAACCAGTCTCAAATTACATACTAAAAAAACAGCGCCTGCGTTTATCATTGGGAACGATAGAATACGCAACAAATACGTATAAAAATACTACTACACAATCAGAATATATCAAATTACATTTACCAACAGTGAAAAGAGAAAGAAACGACTTAACTTCTACGGAATGTTCCGTCAAAATCTGCCGATTTCTGCCGCTTTCACCACCATATTGAAAAGAACGCTACCACAATGCAACGCAATCGGAGTGCGCACACCGCTTAGGAATGGTGCAACTGTGATAACAGAAGAAGACCGTTTTTGCCCACCTTATCTTGTAGTTCGTTTGGTTAAACTCTAACAAGCGGGACTGTTTGTGTAAGTGCCTATGTTCCTTTTCTTTCTGCTTATGTAAATAGCTAGCTTTTTAGTAGTCTCGCCAAGATTTTACACTAGTTTCTTCAACACTCGTTTAAGCAAACTTGTAACACGTGGCCTATGTTGTTCACGTTACGTTAGAACGCTACACATTTTTCCCATTTGGCTATTAGTTTGTGTTAGAGTTCGTTTTCAAGGGGTTCTCCTTTATCTTTTCGACGATATAGTCTTTGTGTTAGTTTGTTTTTTTGGTTTTACATTGTTTCTTTGTAACGGAATGTCTAAAACGTTAGTTCGGGGGGGGGGGTGACTTCCAGGTGGAGGGCTTATAAACACAGACCTGCCAACTCTCACGGTTCTGCCGTGAGTCCCACGATTTTTTGTCATTTCTCATGGTCTCACGACAAGGCTCCGCAATCTCACGGGTTTTTGGGAAAAACGTTTGAAATGAAATAAATTAAGTTGTTGAAAAATTATGGGAAAAGAACGAGAAATGCTAGTGCCATGTACTGAAAAACAAATAAAGAAGAACCCTGTTCTTACTTTTTTGTGCCGAGCTGTGATTTTTGCTTGTGTTCAATAAACTTAAAGTGCCTATAACCCCAAAAAAATTGTTTAGCCATATTAAATCTCTCTATTGCACTGAGCAAAATGCCGCAAAAATTTTTGTATTTGGTTAAAACCGCGATTTTTTATGATTTTTCAAAGTCGAGTTTAGTTTTCAAACGACCGAGTGAACCAGAGACTGGGGCCAGTGACGTCATTCCAGGCCATCGGCAGGGGGGCTCCGATCCAATCTCAGTCAATGTTATACGTTCCCAACGAGATGAAACCTTCGTTAAAGCCTGATCTGGTAAATTTTTCTCACCTTTCTCTTACTTCGCTCGCTTTCAGCTGATTTCGTTTCCTCCAACATTCCACGCGTGAACAGTCGGAAAGACGCAAATTCCAACTCCATCTTTTCGCAACCTTCGTTGCATAGTCTTGCTAGTCAGAGCAGAAAACATGACTGAATAATCTTCTTCTCGGAAGTGGTTGGAACACCTGGTCGAGTATTTTGTGGGCTTCCAATGTTCACGCTTCAATTGCACAAAGTCAACCCACTTCTTTCTTCTATTTTTTTCCTCCAGGTCATCTGCCCCATAAAAAGGTATCGGATGAAGTGCTATTCTTTTTTCTTTGTTGGGAGTGTTGCTACACCCGAAAACAACGCACTTGTCAGGCATATCCGTCCAGATACTTCATCCAGTCCTTGAAGCAAACTCATTGGAAAGCCTGGAATGACGTCACAAACTGTGCTCGACCCAGACCCATCTTGATAATTCCGTCCCAAGGTCGTGTTTTGAAAAAATGCGATTTTCCACGACTTTGAAAATTCATAAAAAATCGGGGTTTTAACTAAACACAAAACTTTTTGCGGCATTTTGCTCAGTGCAATAGAGAGATTTAATATGGTCAAAAAATTTTTGGGGGGTTATAGGCACTTTAATCGTTTTTCTCCGGGTTTGTGTTCATGTCTGTCCACCATTATTAAAGGTGAGTAGGCCCTGGGAACGAGGTTGGTGTCTAGTTCCCAGGCGTCTCCTATATTGGACCTCGTCTCCATACATACATACATACATACATACATACATACATACATACATACATACATAGCTTAATTGACTACTCCCCATAGGGGCTTTTCAGGACCAATCCCTACCCATCCCACCCAGGGGAGGACATCCACCACACAGTAATCTCGTGCATGGGAAATTAACGTCTCCTACCCCAAACCCTGCAGGAGACGAGACCTACGATTTATTCGTCCTTATCCGAGAAGACTAGAATATCTATCCATTTCTTGATTTTAGAAAGGTAGCAAATTCTCCTCACTTATTTTAAGACCATGAGTATTGGTCCGGCCGGGGCCATGTTGAATTTCCAAGTAGTCTTTGTAAGTTCAGCGCGGGAAGCGATCGCAATGCCAATCGTATAAACATGGCGAAAAGAGATCGTGGGTTAGGGTTAAAGCAAAGTAACATTTAAATGGACTATTCATGACTTCCCCCGATGTAAAAGGGTTTTTTTTTAATATTGATCGGGAAAAAAATCGAATCTCACTATTTTTTGTAGAATCTCCAGATCTTTTTTTTTATGGGTCTCCAGATTTTCCTTTATCAGGAGTTGGCAGTTCTGTAAACAGCAGTTTATGAGCAGGGTACATCAGGCGTTATTAGAGAGAATGAAGTCAAACTTAGGCTCATGAGTACCTCTGTGGCATTTCTCTTGGTTCATCCTCTCGACTGAGACTTGAAGGCTATGAGAAAATTTATGGTAACCAGTCAACTACAGATCAAGACATCTCACTAACTCGAACTTCTCGCCAGGGGCATTTAAT
Organism: Stylophora pistillata; assembly: GCF_964205215.1. Lineage (NCBI taxonomy): Eukaryota > Metazoa > Cnidaria > Anthozoa > Scleractinia > Pocilloporidae > Stylophora > Stylophora pistillata. The sequence goes on along the minus strand of NC_142519.1, from coordinate 20,698,621 downwards.
TTTGCGATTCAAACGTTCCCAACATCATTCTATTTTTCAAATGTCTTAACTTTAGACTGCACGAAAGATAATCTAGGGAATTTTTACGAATCTAGTGATTCAAATAAAGATGATAGCTACATCTTTATTCCATGTGCGAAACCTTTAAATTGCAAATTAACTTTCTTTAACGACAGAAGAACGTCACCTACCAGTAAGACCAGTTAATAATCTGTGTATTTGTCGATACATATCATGTATATGTTGTTTTTTTTTTTTTCCGTGATTTGATTTTGTATATGGGGATGAAATTTCGCGTGTTTGAATCCGCAAGGATTTTAATTCGCAGGTCTTCATTTTCACGATTTTTTTTTTTTTACAATCCCGAAAACGCGAAATTAAGTCCCCCCAAAATTCAGTACCAATAACCAAGTACCAAGTTGTGGATTGTACGTCCTGATTCGTCCTTCTTGTACTTCCAAAAACGAAGTTCAGTTCAGTTCTGGAATTTTGGTTTAATACACTTAGAGTGGTTAACTCTACACTAGGACCGATTCAAGTTGGCATCCCTCAAGGGAGCTTCCTCGGCCCTTTGTTGTTCTGGGTCTTTATCAACGATCAATGATAAAGGCCTGGAGTATTGTGAGGTCGCCCTCTGCAATAATGATTTAATACAGCATAATGAATGCACGCAAACAAATTGACTGAGTATGACTAAAAAGCCACTGATTTCTGTGTGAGATTGTATGACTGACTGACTGACCGACTAACCAACAGATTTACAAACTGATTGACAAACTATTCAGATGCCGACCATTGAAATCTATTCTAACTGGCTAAATTTTTGACATACCGACTGATTAACTGACTCAGACTGACTGACTCACTTAGACTTGCTGTTCTACCGACTGACTTAGTAACATGAATATCAGTTGACAAGTTGGTCAATCCTCACTACACCAGTTAATCTGTTGACAAGTCTAACAATTAGTCAATCAATCCATGCAACTCCAAGGCTTTTGTAACAAAATTCTGTCCTTGAATCATTTGGGAATTTAACCAAACAAGACATTGCTAAAAGTAACAATACCTTAAGGTTGTTACCCAGAAAATAAAATTGAACTAAACAGTTTTGTCTAAGAGTCTTGGAATTATGTCAGAATTGTTGATGACTACATGTGCATCAAAAGTGGCATCAAATTAAAAGATAAATTAAATTCTTTCGATTAATTAATAATTTCTGTACCTGATAAATGGCTTCAGTTGCTGGCACTGGGGATTTTGACTTTAATCCACTTGATATTAATCCTTCTGCATATCATCTGTAATATGACATACAGTGTACATATTAACAGCTTTTATTGTTAATTGATAATAATATGTATATTATATCTATTCCAGTCATTCAACGTTTTCCATGTACTTCCAGAAAATAACAAACAGTTATCTTTTAAAGTGGATCATGTTAAATAATGGGGATATTAACTGAGCTGACTTGGGTGGAAAGGTAAACATGCACCATTTCTTTTGTTTTATAGTTTTGGTATCAAAAAACAGTAACAAGGTTTATTCACCCAATACAAATAAAATAGATTAAATGATAACACCTCTTTGATTTTACAATATTATAGATTGATTAAAATTAATTACCACTATGATAATTGTAATTTTAAATTGTAAACAAGAAAGCTAAGTTAAACAAAAGGTTTTCTTGTAAGCTGCCATGCATTTTAAGTTCCAGGTGGCAGCAGGGAAGTAAAGAAACAAACATAAACAACAAGGGAAAAGTTAGTTAAACAGAATTAACAGCACATTGTAGGGGAAGGTTACTAACTTCTTCTTGTTCTGACAGTTGATAACAATTGACTTGCTACAGAAATAAAAATACACTTAAGGTTTTAAAGAAGGTGGAAGGTCATTCCAAATATTGATTGCCATGCCAAAGAGATTGTTTTCCCACATTAACTCACACTAACACCATGTGGAGATTCTTTTTAATTCCATATTTTTTGTTGCAGCCAAGTATGTTAATAGCATATTGGAACATGTTTTCAAAGACTTTAGGCAGTGGGCTTTTATGCCAAATATGCGACAACATTATACCTTGAGTCGATGAACACTTCAACTTTTATGAGGTCTAGCAAATTAATCAAGGGTTGGGCACCCTCTGTTTCTTCATCAGACTTTGTAACAAAGAAAATTAATCTTAAATTGTATACTGTTATTTTCCCTGAATTTTTAGAGAACAAATTTTTGTATTGAATAGTTCATGTACCACATAACTGAATAGCTAGCAAACCAAAATATTACTTTATATCTGGTAATAACAGAAAAAATGGCAGGAATTACAATTGCGCAAAAGATTGCTGTACAAATTGATGAACGGGCTCACTCATCCACACAATATGAAGTTGCAAAGATCACAACAAAAATGATCAAAGTTTCATTTAATGCATCGACCATGTTGTGAAATGTTATATTAGTAGTCCTATCATTTAACCGTGTGAAAGCAGAGGTCAATTCAGAGTTTCAACAATCCTGTGGCCCCTGGACAACCTCCCAGGCAACCCACCATTAATCCTACACTGACTTCAGAAGATACAGCCATCCACACTGCCTTCAACCAATACATGTATATCTATCTCCATTGATTGTATATATTTGATACAGCTCTCAACACTGTCGACATTATATACCGCTATTTATTGTCTATCCTAGAAACAAACAGTTATCTGTTTATGCTAGATTCATCTGTCTTGAATGCTTTCTTCAGTAAATAGTATACTACGGCAACAGATATCTCCACTACATGTGGACCAGTTTGCAGAGTATGGCAGAACTCGACGAGATCTTGCGCGTGCAGAGCCATTTATTGCCGCGTGCATCGCGCGCAATGTGACCGAAAACTCACGCGTGCAACCCAGCGTGCATGGTGATACACAGGTAGCCCAAGCTTTGTCACAGGCTCTTTCACAGTGAATAATTAAAGAGTTTGTATAGTGGTTTAGTTGGACTTGCTTTTAAGCTCCGTAAATGTAAAGTTGTGTGAAATAATCAAAGAAGTAAAGTCTTACCTTCGTAGAGAGTAGTCTGTGTTGTTCTCCTCGCGATTTGAGGCCGTTTTGATGTGTTTCAGCTTGACGCCCTAAATTACCGTGCATAAAATACGGGAAGGTCGGAAACTTTGGTTGACACATGCTCGCCAAAATCGCTCGAAAACAACACTTAAATACTTTCCCTCGAATCAAAACTCGGCAGCACGAAAGCTAAATAGTTGCCCTTTAAGTTCACCGAAAAAAATCCCGCAAAACTCGGTTTGTCGAGCAACCAATCCAGCTAGAATTTCAAATTAACGGCCGTTCGGAATTCTTCTAATGCATGGAAGGAACTTCTTGTGCAGCTGAGAGCCATAGTCTTCTAATACCAACTCTTCACGCATACTGAGGTACCCCGGGTAAGAGGATATTTGTAAAAATCCATTGATAACAGTGAAGATGGACAGTAATGACGATCTAGTCAAGTCGATGAGTTTACCCGGGGTACCTTAGTATTTGTGAAGAGTTGGTATTAGAAGACTATGGGGAGGACCCGTTGAGAGAGATTTGACTAGGTTCCAGGTTGACCGCGCATTAACGGTCTCTCAGCTGCACAAGAAGTTCCTTCCACGCATTAGAAGAATTCCGAACGGCCGTTAATTTGAAATTCTCGCTGGATTGGTTGCTCGACAAACCGAGTTTTGTGGGATTTTTTTCGATGAACTTAAAGAGCAACTATTTAGCTCTCGTGCTGCCGAGTTTTGATTCGAGGGGAAGTCTTTAAGTGTTGTTTTCGAGCGATTTTTGCGAGCATGTGTCAACAGAAGTTTCCGACCTTCCCGTATTTTATGCACGGCAATTTAGGGCGTCAAGCTGAAACACATCAAAACGGCCTCAAATCGCGAGCAGAACAACACAGACTACTCTCTACGAAGGTAAGACGTTATTTCTTTGATTATTTCACACAACTTTACATTTACGGAGCTCAAAAGTAAGTCCAACTAAACCACTGTACAAACTCTTTAATTATTCACTGTGAAAGAGCCTGTGACAGAGCTTGGGCCACCTGTGGGTGATACTGTGGTTGCAGTACTGTGCGCCGTTGACTCGCTAAGCGGTGAGCTTAAAGAGAATCTAGCAATGAAGCTAATTTTCCTTACTCAAAGCAGTCTTTGAAAAATTCGAACACCCTTTTATGCAACTAATGTAATGCAAATTCAATCGTCAATCAAGCATTCGAGGCTGCGCATACCTAAGTGACAACCTCTGGAGACTGAGACTAGACGGACTGACAGTCACTGACAGACATTTGTTTCTGTTTTTTATCACAAATATCACCAAATTTATAACTAAGACTTAAAAGGAGATAAAAAGTGCTAAATAAAAATTATCAACTGTAACTTGTGTCTCTTTCAATCACTTTGAACATACAATTTCTTGGTTGCACGCAAATGAACGTACAAAACAGTAACATAAAAGGTTCTGCATCAGTTGGTTTCAATTTAACATGAAGCGGTATTCTTCAATACCAAGCTACTACGGTTTCAACCTTCTACACTAATGACGGCATATACAGCATGGCTGGTAAGGAGTTTTGTATTGCACTCGAAGTTGCACTGGCTATGAGTGGCCCTGAGGCACTTGTCGAGTTATATTACTCTGTGATGAAGAAACAAAAAATGGAGGGAGGACAATTAAATGACACGCTTGTGGAGAGAACAAATGTCGATTGGTGTTTTCCAATGCCAGTGCAGTGTGAAGAAACTGTTAAAGATGTGGCTACCCTTTATTTAGATGGAGATAAAGATGCTGGACTTCCACGCCATCGAATGCCTGTATTTTTCGATGAAAGAGCTCGTCCTTTAAACAAGTATGTCCACGGAAGCAAAGTACTTGACCGATTGGCTGCAAGAACGGATTGTTTTGTTCTTAATGAGAAAGATCGACGCTTAAAATGACATTGAAACACTTAGAAACATTAAGGAAACTCAGAAATGTTAAATAACATCGTTGTTTAAAATATTATGTACTTAATTAGTTGATTGCGCCCTTAAAGGCTAAAGCTAGACGTTGCATGTCGAAGCCGTACTGTTGACATCTCTGTGAAATTTATATCTAGATTTTCTTTGCGTCAGTAGTGTCATCCTTAACAAGGTCTCTTGAATTGTAAACGATTTTGATGCATCATTGAGTAAGAGTGTGAGTAAAAGACACTAAGACTGAGACTGATCGCCTCTTGTAGCAGTTTTGCTCCAGAAATGGGAAAAACAAGTATTCTTCAAACGTTTCGCATATCTTATTTTTACAGCTTCCGCGTGAAATGCAGCGATTCTTGCGTGCAAAATGGACATTTACACAAGGAACTCGTACGTGCACTTGCCATACTCTGAAAACTGGCATGTGGATAGAACCATCGAAGAGCGGCGCTCACGTCACAGCCAAGAAAATGGTGAATTTCCGGCGTTCAAACTAAACGGTTCCTTACAATGCTTAAAAATAAAATGAACTAAAAAAGTTCCTTTCAAATTCTAATCAAAAACGGGAAAAAATTACAAAACGAAACAGCCTTAAGAAATACCTTAATTGCCTGCACGCCTTTGTCCATGCCTTTCAGAAATTTCTGATCGAGTACAGCGGTGTGTGTGTTGACATCAATATTCGACATTTTTGTGTTTAGCAACCTCTGTAACCTTTCCCATTGTATTGGAAGGGAAGAACCATAGAACGGTATATAATATTTAAAAGCCATGCGATGCTGAAGTGCTGTTTTTTCTCAGTTTCACGCCAAAGGACCATGTTCTTAGATCGCCCGACTTAGTTGATCCGAATCTTCTCTCCGATCCCTTAACCTTGTTACCAGGGGCCTCTCGGTCTCCTCAAAGCTCTGAGAGAGCGGGCCATTAAGGCCCCTGATCAACCTTCTCCCTACGTTAAGTTCTACTGTGTAAAGAATAGCTTCGTTTATACGCAAAAATGATTGCAGAATGATCAAATCGAGTGACCATGAAACAGAGAACAACGTAACAGATGAAGTGTATCTCGCCTGAATGATAATTAAAGCGAAATTAACTCGAAAATGATTACTAAAAGATTAATTTGTCAAACAAATTCTTATTCGCCTCAGATATCATTACGCTTTTACTTTATTCTCTGTCGTCGCCGATGGTCTCAAACATTGGGAAATGTAAAAGATTTTTAGCGTTTCAGTAAGATCACTCCATATGAACCAGAGATCAACAGCTAGAGACCGATTTTTCAATTAACTCTTTTAATGCTTTCAATACGAACCTGAGAACAGTTCTTTTTTTGTTTGCCAACTAAGGAGTTAAACTAGATTGAGCTTGTACGAGTTTAACGCAACAGAAAAGGACAAATAACCATTAAGCATAAAGCTTGACGGTGACTGGCTCTCTACGCGCTATCCTTGTCAATTCATTACTGCACGTCCCAATAATTATCACAGATGTTTTTTTTTCTTTTTTAGAAGTAGTCACACGTCCTAGGCATCAGGGATGTTAACTTGTTTCTTTCTTTTCTGTCAGTTTACGAGAGTTAAACGAATGTCGTGTGGTCCCACCACTTCGGGGTATCTGTCACGTGATTCCATGCAGTTAATACTAGGGGGCTTATTTGGTCTTCACATGTTAAGTCACCCCCTCGAAATAAATAATAAGAAAACTATGATTACACATTTCTACACCTATTCAGCGCTCTTAAAATTAGTTAAACTCCTTTTAAGAGTGCGTGACGATGTAAGTTGCAGCGGTGAATTTCACTATTTGACCAAATAGATTCTATAATGTTTCCGTGCTTCTGTTCAGTGATAGATAACCGATGACGTCAAAATGTGGTAAGAAAAAAAAAGTGGAACACGGGGTGCAGTTGTGGACAATGACGTCATCCATGCTTCTCAAAGGCGTTAGTTAACAAAAAGAAAAAAAAAGAGGGGGAAAGGTAAATGTATCTTCTTGCCTCCCCATCCCCTCCTCGTCGGATCTGAGGAACACTGGTATGGAGATCCACCGGTCTTGATCACTCGAATTTGGGAAATAAAAATATTTTCGCTCTCTTTGATCCGGTCCATGCACTAGTCTCTTTGACATTATTTGTATATTTTGAAATCTTTTCACTGATCACGATCTTTTCTGATCAACCGCTGGGCAAGACTTATTGTATACAATTCTACAGGGGTTTACAAAATTCACTTTACATTTAAACACTAGGAATTTTACAATTCTTTAATATGTAACCCAGGAGGTGGAACACTTTATGGAACGGCACGAAGATGGCGCCCAACTTTCAGTTTCTGAGTAATGTGGAGGGATAGCAGTATTAGGGGGGCACTATGGGACACAGCCAATCAGATTTGAGCATTGTGTAATCCTCTTATCTTATCTCTTGTCTGTATCCTCTAGTACCCCCTGTAACTACTAGAGATATCTGTTAAGGATACATCATGGGCTTGTCCAACAATCGAGACAAATACCTCTTACTTGGCCTTTCTTTTATTCAGAAGTTTCCCGAGTGAGTACACGTTAAAGGAGTTTGATTGTAGCACGCAACATGTATAAAACCAACTGCAAATTATCGCTTACCAACAGTATTGACTGTACACTGCAAGCATTGTTTGAATGATTAGATAAACTGAGAAAGTGGTATAAATTCTGGATCATACTTAAGAATATATGGTTTGTGGGCAGAGTATTTGTGATTCACACAGAGTGATCTGAATGAGATCGTGACACTAACACAAACAAAACTGGAAAGGCTTTCCATACCAATTATTTCTAAGTAGATTAGGTATAAATGGGTCGATTAAGGAGCGATACCTAACTGAATATGTGTCTACAGTTTCTGCTGGACCGACTTCCCGTACTCTTGTCTTTTCCTACAGATCCTCCAAGGAGCTAGATGAGAAAAGTAGCAGCTCAAAAACGATTGGATTTTGCTCAAACAAACTATTGCTTGACCCTGAGGTTCCTTAATGTGTTTCATCGTTTATTCGATCGTTTCAAAAAGCAACAGCTTGGTTAATAACATTTCTATCACGCTGACAACGACTTCTCGCCCTTGAGGATGTATATTTTCAGACGTCGTAAGTTGTACGTTTAATACGTCGACAAGTATGAAGACAGCCTCTACATACATAAAAATAACGGATAAGACTTAAATGAGTTGTTCCTAGGGGTTTATGGCTAATTTTGTACTATGTCGAGACCATACGCGATGACGATTTCTCAATAGATCTTAAGCAAGGAGAGAAGTTTATCGGTGTATTCTATAACATATTTCGGGGTAATTCCTACCAAAACTTACACCTACCACGTATTATAATTATTTTAATCCATCTATGATAAAACTGCGGCGAAAAAGCGTTGATCTCTCTCAAAAGTCGTTTATTTGAACATCGAAACTGCCTTCCGCCTGCTTTCCGAAACTGCTGTCTACCATACTTTTCTTTCTAGCGGGCTGCAATGTTTGCCCCTTGGCGATCCCAGAAATTTCTGCGCAAACGCAAGGATACGGTTACTGGAAAATCATTCATTAAAACTGACAAGCTAGAACTTCCACAAAATCTCTACGGCGATTGGTCAATTTACAGCAAGCTCCCTTTAGCAGGTAAATACCACACACCTCAGTGATAGTTATTCTTTGCCCACCAGTTCAATATACTGATTCTACGTCAGTAGTATCGATGCTCTAAAAACAATGAAGGAGGAACGTTTAACCAAACATTATACAAACTTGTTTAAATTATCATGACAGTCTATACATGAGCTTTGCGGAACAACTCAGAGAAACAAGAGAGGAAAGCAACCAAAATATTTACCAACAAAGGCAAAGCAGAAATAGATCGTCAAACCGATTTTAAACTTTTAAAATAGGACAAGAAGCACCGTTTACATGGCGGATCATGGCGGATCAATGATGCTGCGACTGATTATTACTTCTCTGCTCGTCACCGGTCTGTTAAACTTCTGCTACGAAGAAGATACATTTTTATTTCACGGGCCGTGTTCTGTTGTGAGATGGGAGGCGAGAGCGGCGAGACAAGTAGCCGAAACTTTGAAAAACATCAGGCAGCGAAGCCGTGGCCGCGGAAAAGCATTTTTAAATTCAAGGGTTCACTACACTGCGAACGGGAATAGTAATTTTCAACTTCAACGCATCATTAACGCGGAAGAGACGTTCAAACAAACCCTGGACCGAGCAACAGCATGAAACAACCGAAGCAACCGAAATATCCCTGCAAGGAGTGCGGCAAGAATGTTCGATCGAATCAAGATTCCCTGCTGTGTGCCGATTGTAATTTATGGGTGCATGCTAAATGCCTAGGCTTAACCAAGGCTGCCTTCAAGTACTATTTGGATTATCCTGATATTGATTGGACTTGCTTATCGTGTAGTCTTCCGTTCGCGACCACGGATTACCCGTTTGAAACATATGCTAGCATACAAGTAATTACAACTGCAACTAACATCACGATGGAAGCGAGCTACTCTGAAAATGGCTATGTTAATAAGGACCTTCCGAATTCCCAGGTGAGCTCGATTCTTGAAGGAAGGAAAAACAATCCAAGCGGCGCTTTTGTTGCACACCTGAATATTAATAGCATATAAATCAAGTTCGAAGAACTAAAATTACTGAACCATGAACTGAAAGCGCATATATTTATTTTATCGGAAACTAAAATTGACCGTTCGTATCCAGACGACCAGTTCAGTCTACAAAGATACCGGCTTTATCGCAAAGACAGAGCCAAAGGAGGAGGCGGGCTCATCGCCTACTTTTCTACACCCATACTCGTCAAAAAACTGAAACTTCCGAAGGCCGATAAGATGCTGGAAGCTTTAGCGGTAGAATGCAGTATTGGTAAGAGAGAAATACTGTTCTTAGCGCTTTACAGGCCGCTTAAACAATCCAGACAGAATAATGACCCCAGGGGAACAAAATATCAACAAAACGTGAAGGACGAAATAAATGACATTTGTCAATGGGCGTGTCTTCAAAAACAGTGCATAGTTGTTCTGGGTGACTTGAACATGGACTGGCTTACTCCTAACGAAGGTGAGGGGAAGATGCTTAGAGATCTGGAGCAAGTAGTACAACCTGACATGCCTAATAACTGAGCCCACCAGAGTTACAACGCACTCCCAAACGCTCTTAGACGTGTTGCTCACCAACACCCCAGAGATGTTTACAAGATGTGGAGTGTGTAATATCGAAATTAGCGACCACTGTTTGATTTATGGAGAAATGACTGATAAAGTTTGCAAGCATAAGCCTAAGACCATAAAATTTAGGCAAACTCAGAATACTGACTTGGAATTGTTTAACGAAGACCTAATTAATGCACCTTGGCAGGTCAGTGACATCTTCACCTGTGTAGATCACAAATATGATTATTGGAGAGGACTTTTTGAAAATATTACTAATAGGCATGCGCCAATCAAAAGGAAAAGAGTAAAGGAAAAGGATATCCCTTACATGACACAGGAATGGAAAAGGACTCTGAGAAACCAAAGGAAGTACGCCAAAAAGTTTGCTGAAGACCGCACCACTGAGAATGTAGAGCTGAAAAGGAAATATCGAAATATAGCTACACGACAGCGTAGAAAAGCAATCCGAGCATACTGGTATACTAAGGCGGACGAACACAAATCAAGACCATCGAAATTCTACGACACGTTTAAGCCTTTTATCAGCAATAAGAGTAAAGAATCGGGCAGCAATACACCTTAAAACGGAGGGAGATAATGCTGTTAGGGATCAAACGGAAGTGGCAGAGATACTAGCCAAATATTTCACTAATGTGGCACTGAGTATTGGCGGAGACTACGTGAATAACATCACGGAAGAGATCTTAGCGACCACAGCAATGTTAAGACCATACGAGAAGCCCACAAAGGAACCAATTTTGAATTCAAGCTCTTCTCAGTTGCTGAAGTAGAGCAGGCACTGGAAACGATCAATCCAAAGAAGTCCAGTGTATCGGAAACAGATCTACCACCAAAATTACTTAAGAATGTGGCTAAAGGAATAGCAGCATCGTTAACCAGCCTCAAAAAACAACTGCATAGAGCAGGGTACCTAGCCCAGGGCATGGAAGATGGGTGAGTGGACACCAGCATTTAAGAAGGGAGATCGACAGGATGTCATAAATTAATAATAATAATAACAATAATAATTTAATAATAATTTAATATTTATATTGCGCAAATTAACATGTGAAAATGATCAAATGCGCATCACAACACTTTTCGGGGGACTTTGGCTGGACTGCATCAGCAGTTTACAAACAATCGAAGGAAACTTATTTGAAGATGCCCCCTCCCCCCAATCGCAGTAAACAGGCCAGACCACATCACAGTAATCTTGTGAGTGGGTTCTTTAACGTCCCCTGCCTAACCAAATTAGCTAATTAGTAGATGCAGGAGACGGGACCTACGGTTTATTCGTCCTTATCCGAGAAGACTAGAATGTCTATCCATTTCTTGATATTATAGAAAGGTAGCGAAATCTCCTTAGTTATTTTAAGACCTTGAGTGTTGGTCCGGCCTGGGCTTGAACCATCGACCTCGACCTCCCGCACAACAGTCCAGCGCTCTAACCAATTGAGCTAACCGGGTGGCGGTTATCGCCCTATCACTTCTCTTATAGCTGTAGACAAGATATCTGAACTCTGTTGAGCAACCAGGTGACAAGCCGTTATGATGAAACCTTGTACTACAGAATGACAGCTTACAGAAAAAGACAGTTGCGAAACAACCTTGCTTATGCTGATTGAGGACTGGAAACAGGCTGTTGATAGTAAGCAACTGGTATCAGTACTATCTACAGATATGAGTAAGGCCTTTGATTCTCTCAGCCACTCTCTGACGGTAAAGAAACTAGAGGCTTATGAATTTGGAGGACGATCACTTAACCTTATGCGATCATTTTTTGCGGACAGACTAAACCGAGTAAAAATGTGTGATGCTAGTAGCGACTGGATAAAGATGGAAAGGGGATGCCCTCAAGGATCGTCTTTCGGTCCCTTACTATGGAACATCTACCAGAACGATATGTCAGCTCATGTTAAAGACGTAAATTTAACAATTTATGCTGATGACCATCAAATGTACGTAAAAGGAAGGGAACATGAAATAGTACGATGCAGAATAAAAACACAGAGCCAGAAAGCACTGTCATGGTATTCGAACAAGTTTCCACTGGCCAATCCAGACAAGTTTCAGTCTCTAAACATCAATCCACGAAAACTCGATAAAGATAAGAGCGACAAAATGCTGAGTATAAACGATCTAGCTACTGCGAACACAGAATCAATCAAACTACTAGGAGTTCATGTAGACGAAAATCTCAACATCATTGAGCATTTTAGCAAACTATGTACCAAGGCAAGCCAAAAAGTTGGAGTAATTTCACGTCTTCGGAACTTCATACCCTGCAAGGCCAAGTTACTATTGTATAAATCTTTTATACTGCCATATTTAACTTACTGCCATCTAACCTGGCATTTCTGCAAATCATCGGACAAAATAAAGTTAGAACGATTACAAGAACGAGCCCTAAGGATTATTTATAAATCCCACTCTGCTACATATGAAGAACTCCTAAGGCGTGCTGATACACCCTCTTTATGTAACAGACGGCTTCAGGATATCACAGTACTTATGTACAAAGTCAAACATGGTCTAGTACCCGACTGCGTTTCTGAATTATTTGTTCGCAAAGGCTCTACACATTTGCTACGGAACAGTGACTTTGTATTATCACATTTTGAAACTATTTTTTATGGCAAGCACTCTGTCAGATATCTCGGGCCGTTCTTGAGGTCAAAACTCACTAAAAATCAAAGGGATTCGCCAAGTTTATGTGTTTTCAAAAACAAAATAAGAAAACTGAACCTAGAAGAGATTGTAATTAATAATAGCAACTGCTGTAAATATATAATTTTTATAAGTTTATTTCAATTATAGTGTCCCCAATTAGTCTTCTTAGGCTAAACACATTGATACTTAAATAAAGGTCTTACTTACTTATTTACTTACTTACTTACTTAGTTACTTACTTACTTACTTACTTAGGAAAAAAAACATAATTAGTTCAGCCTGATCACTCCAAATACACTCAAAGGACCGAAATATAAAGACCAGTTTCCAATGGAATCAGCCTAAGAACAGGAAAAACAGTGATGGCAAAGCAAGCCCAATACGGCTGAAATCGCCAAAAGATACAACGATCACACAAGAAGTGAGTCAGTCTTATCAATACTAAGTGTAAAATGTTCTTATTTCGGAATATTTAGTGATGTAAATGGACCATATTTCGTTTCCCATACTATTATTTGTATCGCATACAAATTCACAACGGTTCCTCGCGTAACTAAAGACCGCGTTACAGGACGTGTGCCGCTCTTAAAAAATAACCTGGGGACTGACCTCGCTGGAACTAGTCCGTACGTTAGTCCCTCATTTAGTACCTTTTTTTAAAATTTTTTTTTAATCATTATTCTTTGTCACTAAATGGAATTTGCTAATAATTAAATAAATAAGTCTTTCATTTTTTCTCGAGACGTGAACTTGGGACACCCGTGGTCTCGCAGGGCAAGGATGCTAGTTAACAAATAGAGAAGTTTTGACGGTGCTCTGTTCTGTTCGGTAAAGCACACAGGAAGCGGCTAGAGCACGAAAGAAGTAAAGGGAGAAACACGAGACATGGTTGACTGATTCTCCCTACTTCTATCTGTTAAATTCCCCACGCATTACTTTCAATTTTCAACACAAATTTCATTTCCAAAGCGAACAGTGTCGTCAGAATGCTCTAAACTCTTAGAAAACATGTTACGATAAGTCAATCAAAATCCTTGTCCGAATGGTTCAAATAATCTGATTGGTTGAAAAGACTAAAGCTATCAATATGTTATACCATCAAAGTTCACAATCTGCAATGGTTCGCAAAACGGAAATAGTTTGGCATGTCACTTGCCTAAAGATTTTTAGTCTTAATGTTTAGTGAATTATTCAGTCACCTGCGGCTGAATTGTGGTTTATACGTAAGTTTTTTCACGCGGTCTCAGAAAACAAACAGCTCAAGGCATATGTTCAGGAGGGAGAGGGTGACTCTATTGTTCTCTGGAATAAACCACCGTCGAATGATCACCGCCACTATGACGTCCGTATAGCAACATTGGAAGCGCTTCGGTAAGCTTGTGCAGTCGAGCTAGAGGACGGTAATAATGGCTAACAAACAAAAAGGCCATTACAGGCTCCTAGTGGGTTATCATTGACTAGTTTTCTGTGAGTGTGCAAGCTTTGTTGCTTACGTCGTCGGTGAGTCTTGTAAAAGTGTTTGTTTGTACTCTCACGAAATACAATTCGGGACGAGTGTGGCTGACCGTGATATTCACTTCCGCGCTTGTCAAAACAAACCAAAACGTAAGCCATTTTTTCTGTAAACTTTCAACAAATCACCTCATAAAAGGTTTTATTTCTTAATTATGTACGTTTTCACTTATTGCTATTTGGGGTAAACCTAATGATTCATTTTTCACGTAAATTCTTTTAAGTTTTAAGTTGTCGCTGTATTAAATAGTGGCGTAGGTAGGTAGGTAGGTAATTATATTTCAACTCGGGTTGTTCAGGCTGAGTAGACCCCTAACAATACATGCTAATATGCCGAACAAAGTATACAAATATTAAAAAAAAAAAGGACACTACATAATCAATTAAAAACTAACATTCTAAAAATCTTAAGATTATATTACATTACAAATTTAACTCTCTTGTAGCATTCTTAAATTCCTTAAGGGCTGCCATTGAACGTAATTCAGCCGGTAAAGAGTTCCATACTTTGGCACAAACAGAAGTTGTAGATTTGAAGCCGAAGTTTGTAGTTTTCTTATGTGGAACAACAAGCTTGTTCATGCCTCTCAAGCACTTCACATTATTACGAACAACGAACAAGTCACTTATATATCCAGGTAACATACCGTTTAGAGCTTTAAAAATTAATATGGTAATGTCCTGTAGACGACGATCGGACAAAGTGAAGCCGTAGTCATCACCATAAAGGGGCACCATCAAATTGCAAATTTTGCATTTTAAACGCTGATCTTTTGGTAATTTCAACCGCGGGCTCAATCGACTCGAGTCGCTGCTCGCCGATAGTCCGATATTGAAGTAGTAGTAGTAGTAGTAAGTAGTAGTAAAACTTTATTAAAAGTGTCAAGAGCCGTCTAGCTAGGGAAAAATCCCTTACTAATCTGGGGACACTAAAAAATAAAAAAGACAAGGAGCTATTTACAGTAGTATATATATATTAAAAATAAGAGAATCTATAGTTAACTAGTTACGGGATTTATAATAAAAATAAATAATAAATAATAAAGTATCGCTCACGGCCAACTGCTCGTAAAGTGACTTGTTTGAGGCTTTTTTGGTATTCCTGGAGCTGTATCGACGTTGGAAAGTGGTTCACAAGTGGGAACTGCATTGAAAGAAGGTCAAGCATAAGTTCAACCAATCGATATGCTGTTTCTTCAATCGTGTAATTCGCACTGAGTATGCGTATGTTATTAATGCACTGTTAAGTTTGTATGTTTCCATACACTTTGAATTAAGGATTTTTTTCTTAAAAATGCGTCCTGGAGTGAGGAACAGGAAGTTTTAAAGATGAGGATTGATATCACTCTAAATGAGTGTAATTATCAGTTCTCAAAACAAGGAATATGGGAGCAACTTCAGAATACCCGTCCACATCATTTACATATGTCGGGAGGCTTTGAAGAATGAGGCATTACACATTAATAGACGCTATTCTTATTCAATGACATGGAAATGACGTGGCCGTGTATTCTGAAGTTTAGCCGGAATACTGACAGACAGTGAGTGACAAATACTGCCTAAAACTGATAGCAGAGTCCTTACTTTAAGGTGACTGAAGTTTCTCAGAGTAAGACCTATTTTTTTCAAAATGAGTAAGTAAAGATCGCAAAGGAGAGCATTTACTCCTCAAAGATTGTTAAATAATACATCATCCCTATGTCCTTGAGACAAGGATCTTCACTCCAGGAAGTGGTTCTTTCTATCAATATTTGTGCATGTAACACAGGTTAGCCAGGCCATACTACAAACTCAACAACAACTTTTAATCTGACATAATAAACCCAAATAGTGCTTTCTTTAAAATGTTTTACATTATTTTGAACTTAAGATACCTGCACAGCAGTAAGTTTTATTTTGAAGCAAGACTTAAGTTACACCTCACTTCATTTGATGTAGATCAAATGTACAGCAAAGTGACATGGCTTTCACCTAACACCAACTCTTCAAGAAATGGTGGATCAATGTTACTATAGGTAGTGTCGGCCGACATGGCGACCGACATGTCGGTCGACAGTCAATCGACAGTCGGTAGATAGTCGGTCGATATTCGGAAAATAGTCGGTCGACATGTCGGTCGATATGTCGACCGATATATGTCGGCCGAAAGTCGGTCGACATATCGGTAGAGAGTGAGTCGATATTTGACCGACACTTGGCCGACATTCGGTCGACACTTGGCCGATGCTTCACCGATACTTCATTGACACTTAAGTGATGCTTCAATGGCATTTGACCTATTGTCGACCGTATGGACGTGTGTTAAGGAAATCTTACATGTCTGATCTACCGTTTGTTATAATTACCCAATTCATTTTGAAATAACCGATTGCTTTCTACAGAACGTCAAAGAAAATAATTCTAGCTAAAAAACACTTCGCCAGAGCCTCGCGAAAATTGCCCCCCATTCTGAAAATGATTAGGAGTAAAATCCGTCATTTGGACAGAAAGGAAGGAGCTACTTTTCCTCCTTCAATTCAGACACTTGACCGATAGACTACCGACACTCTGCCGATAGACCACTGACACTTGACCGATATTCCACCGACACTTGACCGACTTCCACCGAGACGCGACACTCCATCTGTCGGTCGACATATCGACCGACATGTCGACCGACTATCTTCCGACTATCGACCGACTATCGACCGACTATCGACCGACCTGTCGACCGACTATCTACCAACTGTCGACCGACTGTCGACCGATATGTCGGTCGACATGTCGGTCGCCATGTCGGTCGCCATGTCGGCCGACACTACCTATAGTAAAATTGATCCGAAATGGCACAGCTACATGTTAACTTAATATGCTGAAATTTTAACTATTCAATAAAAATCTTCATGCAGATTTACCAATACTAAAATGAACAGTATACAGGGGCTTCATGACAAACACAAATTCATCAAGGAATAGGTATAGTAGCCTTTCCTTTGAATCATACTGAAGATTACTCTTTCTCTTTGCCAAAAATCTTGTTACAGATTTGCCTTTACCTAAATGTTCGGTCGTAGAGGCTTTACACCTAGGACATGTTCTTCAAGAAATTGATACAGCAACTTTTCTTTTGAATCATATTGAAGATTAAAACAATAAGTTCACAGTGACAACAACAATCCCTTTACAAGGATGAATATCTTAGCTGGTGTATGACGATAATTCTGTCAACTATTGTTTTATATTTAGTTTGAGATTCTTTACTCTGGCTCAGTAATTTTTCCTATAATAATCACATGATTGTAAGTAAAAAATTACAAATAGTAGCGGTTTACATTCCATGCTTATTCTTCTGGAAGTTATAAATTTATGATTTATTTTGACAACCATTTTGATTGTCATTTGAAATTAAAAATTTTTGTGAATTACATGCAACAAAGATATCCCTAATTCTTTATATTAGGATAAACTAGGAACACTCAAAACTGTGGTCTTGTTTCGTGAATCACAGATATTGAGTGTGTTGAAAGAAATATTAATGTAAAAAAGTTTTTCAAATTATATTTATAGTTATATTTCCTTGGGAATTTGACAAGCACAATTCCACAGATATTTCTGAAATGTTGGCAAGCATTTATCATAAATCTAGTTGGAAGAAGAACCTTTCTACATAGAATGAATACTTGCTAAAAGTAAGGATTTGAGATATTTATTCAATAGTGGAAATACCCTTAAAATGAGAATTCAAAGTCATAACTCTTAAAACAAGGAATTTATATCTTATTTTTAATGGTGGTATTCTTAAACTGAGGAACTTTCATTGGAGAGTATAAAATTCTTAAAAGCAGAAATCTTAATCCTTACATTTCAAGGAATTGACTCTCAAAATAAGGAAAAAATCCTTGTTTTGTATCCACTGACTTATAATAAGAATTCCGAAAAACATAAACTTTAGAGTGGTGTGAACATCCTTGTACTTTTTTTCATCCTCGTGCTAATAGTTATCTCAGAAGTGCGAGACAGGTTTCAAGCGCGGTACTCAGTTGCAACACAAGCACAGGCATAAACATAACAAGCTAATGCGCAGGTGCATGGGCACAGCTGCAACATAAGCATGAGCACAAGCGCTCAGTCGATGTTATGTTAAATAGGGACATGGTTGGTATAAGCAGTATAGTGCTTGCTGATTGCCTGAAAGTCTTTCGCTTATGTTAATCCTTACGCTTATGCCAACCAAGTCTTAACTAGACAGTATAAGCATAAAAAGAAGGCAACGTTTTGATAATCATATGCATATATGCTTATCCTTATGTCCGTGCGTTCCATCCAGCGCATAAGCTTTTACATGCCTATCCCTATGCTGGCATCGCAAGTAAATACTGAGCTCAATAGTGGAACAATAGTTTTATGATAAAAAGAAAACAGCACCCTTTTGAACTTTCATTCCACAAACCTTTACTGCAAAATCTAGAACAGTGATTGTCTTGCACTAAATCCTAATAAGGCCATATTTTCTGTCTTTGAGGCCTAATTTAGTTTCTCATCATATTCCTCATAATGCTCATTTACCAGTCTAAAGATTCATACCCTAGTATGGAAATCAAACACCCATTTCTATTGACCACACAAATTACATTAGCTTATCCAATTCACGAGTTGGCTCGCAGAGCCTTTGATTGTTTTTGTTTTTTTGCATTACTCTGTTGTTGGCTTTTTATTCGCCTGCATATTATGTGCTCATATAACCAGATATAAAATTACAGCGCTTTGTATATAATCGTTCGGTAGCAAGCTTCTTGCTGTCGTATGATATCTTTTTGATATTTGTAGACTTTTTAGTCCCCAAGGGCATTAATAGTATCTATCATTCTGTATTGACTATCTTGTCTTTTCATGCTGTACTGTAGACTGTTTCTTGTTATTTCGCACGCTTTTTCAAAATTTCATACTCTCTCTACAACGTATATTCAATCAAAATTGTACGAGGCAAAAATCACTTGCTCTGATGGGTATTAAATAAATCGCTCTCTAATCAAAATCTTGTTGTTTCATCTGTGGTACTCACTCTATCAATGTCTTTTATCTTTTTACCAGCAAAAATTTGATTAACCTGACAAAATCAGGTTACTTAGGTAATAGTTAGTTACACATGACCCCTCAAGCATGTGATGCTTTCATTCTTATCGTGTTCAAACAAAGGATCTTACTTACCCCCGTCAATTACCCTCCCCTAATAGAACAGAATTGTTACAGTCCTCTAGTGCTCCAGCCTGTAATGACTTCTCGTGGGAAGCTGTTTGCCATCAAGTCATGTTCGTATCTTACCCCACGGCTTGGTGCGTTAAAATGATCGAGGGTGGAGGCTTTCTTCGACCTCATGGATTCACTGCTGACACCTTCAACAGACCTTACAACCAAGTGGTATGTGACAAGAAAAAAATGACGTTGGACCTCTTCAAACTGGATGAAATATCCACTAGCCTACGGTAGTTTTAAGAAGTTCCCCAGTGTGTTGTGTAGCTTTTTTCCAGTCTCATTTGTAAGGGTTAGTTCAGTTTCAAATCATTAATTCAATTTGCGCCCTCGGTAACATGGGATAAGCAAACCTGTGCAAAGCATCCTTCGACCAAGCCGCCCCTCCATACCAAAAAGCGATGAACCATCTACGACTACAAACGAAAAAAACAGACAACGGAACAACATACTCTGGAGCAACCCCCATTCAGCAAAAACGTCAGCACCAATATCGGACATAGTTTCCTTACCCTTGCAGACAAGCACTTCCCTAAAGACCACAATCTCAGAAAAATCTTTAACCGAAATACAATCAAGATCAGTTACAGCTGCATGAACAACACCAGACACATCATCGACAATCACAACAAATGCGTTTTAAATTTACCCCAACACATCGACGACATCGCAGATGGCACCAATACAAAAGACAACAAAACTTGCAACTGCCGACTAAAGAACATTTACCCACTTAATGGAAAATCCCTCCAAACATCAGTAATCTACCAAACCACCGTCATACGTAAGGAAAACAACACCACTGAAACATATATCGGACTCACACAAAACGACTTTAAAACTAGATACAGAAACCACATCACATCTTTCCGACACATAAAACATTGAAACTCTACCGAACTCAGCAAACCCATCTGAACTCTCAAATAAATTAACATCGACCACTTTATTTCATGGCGCATCCTTTCATCTAGATCACCCTATAACAGCTCGGGTAAAAGATGCAGCCTCTGCCTAAAAGAAAAATTACTCATCCTCTGCCGACCTGAATTGATCACTCAATAAACGTAGTGAACTTATGTCCTCATGCCACCACAGAAACAGATATTGCGCAGTAATACTTTGTTTCTGTGGCGGCATGAGGACACAAGTCTATCACGTTTATTGAGGGATGATAACTCGGGTCAGCAGATGATGAGTAGTCTCCTACCCCTAACCCTGCAGGAGATGGGGCCTACGCTTTATTCGTCCTTATCCGAGAAGACTAGAATATCTATCTATTTCCTAATATTATAGAAAGGTAGCACATTCTCCTCAGTTATTTTAAGACCCTGAGTGTTGGTCCGGTCGGGGCTTGAGCCCTCGACCTCCCGCACAACAGTCCGGCGCTCTACCAATTGAGCTAACCAGGAGGCGGTTAAACTGCAATCTGCCTTAGAATCTCGACACAAATGGCAACAGTTACACTCACAATCGATGGCGGGGTGAATAATTTCAAAGTCAGAAATTGTATTTCTAAACGCGAGTTATTTAACAGAGATTGGACTCTTGACATGCAAACGCATATTACGGAGACAGAGACCTTGCAATACATGAACTTTTTCCACCCAGCGTAAATACGGGATTTGTAAAAGGAGAAGCCCCACGCCTCCTAGGAACGAATTTATCTCGCTCCACGTTTAGTAAAAAACCTACAGAGGTTCAAAATACCCTTCAAAAATTGAGGTAACCTGGATGAGGGTTTTGAGAAACGTATCTCTGGAGTTATTTCTGCAGGAGAGAAGTATACCTCAAAACAAAGAAAATAGCGCGCGCACAGAAAATATTGCCTTTTGTAACAGAATCTCATCCGGCTCTGCCAAACGTCAAGAACACACAGATGTGGAGATGACACCTCAAAACTGACCCTTATTATCGCAAAGGAAATTCGTCAAGAGATATACTAATAAGAGCTAAACTTTGAGGGTAGCGCACTAGGGAACGGTAGGAGAGGCAGAGGCCTATCAACACCTTTCAACGTTCGACTGCCTTTTTCTTTCCAGCTTTCCGAGGTTTCGCTTCACGTAAGGTAGAGGTTTTCATGGATCAAGTGACTCTTTTCATTGCTCTAATTAAACTGTCCTTCATTCAATGATTACGATAGAAGATTTACCACACAACAATCGCGATTGTTTAATTTTCCTTCGCTTATGAATATAGATTTACAACACGATTGAGCAGTAGTAACGCTATGTAACGCAACACACTAAACGCCACAGTGGGCCTTTTCGCTCCATAGAAGGGTCTCAAACACTATCACTTAAAATGCATAAAACATCTGTACCGTTGGAGTACGTTTGAGCACGTTCAGACAGAGCTGTTGAAGATGGATCAAAGTGTCCATAAAAGTCTTTGAAAGGCTTTAAACTACGACTACAACGAATTTCACCTTTTCCAAAACCGGTCGCGAATTACATGCTAAATAACAGTGGTTGCGTTTGTCCTTGAGAACGATAGAATACGCGACAAAAACGCACGAAAATACTTCTACATATTCAGAATATATCAAATTATATTTACCTATAGTGAAAGGAAAAAGAAACGGCCTAACTTTTACGGAATGTTGCGTCAAAATCCGCCAATTTCTGTCATATTGAAAATAACGCTACCACAATGCAATGTAATCGGAGTGCGCACACCGCCTCTACTTAAACCATGTAGAGATTCTGGTTAGTTCCACATCTTGTGTTGCAGGCATGTATGTTACTAGCATATTGGAACATGGTGTCACAGACTTTAGGTAGAGGGCTTTTAATCCAAAAATGCAACAGCTTTAGACCTTGAGTCAATGAACAGTATTAACTGTTATAAAGCCTGGTAAATTAATCAAGGGTTGGGCACACTGTTTCTTTATCAGATGTTGTAACAAAGGAAATTAATTTTAAATTGCATAATGTTATTTTCACCAACATTGTCTTTAATAGCTCGTGTACCACATAACTGAATAACTAGCAGACCAAATTATTACTTTACATCTGGTAATAAGAGGACAAACGGCAGGAATTACAATTGCTAAACAGATTGCTCTGTGATGAGCAGGGTCATTGGCCCACAGAATATGAGGTCGCTAAGATCTCATTAAAACATTGGAAACACAAAAGAATTTACTACTTCAGCCAGATCAGTACATGTCACCCAAAGATCAACAACTGGAGACTGATTTTCCTTTTAGAAAAACTGTAGTAACGAAATTACCCCACAGAAATTTTGGGAGCGCGGTCGATATTGGGACTCCATATCAAAACCTTTTCGGGAGTACAAATATTGCAACCGGAAAGAAATTATTTCGTAGACTGGTCAACATAGCACTTAGACACATGAACACATATTAAAAGACTTTCACCGCTTAGGAGTCAAAGTGTTACGTGATCAAATGAGTCTTTCCTTGACAGCTTCCTGGCCGCCATTTCAAATCATCTAGGCCCTCTGGACAGAGGTCTTTGAAGTGCGAGTGGTGAGAAAGATCAGGAACAAGAAATGTTTTCGCAAAATGAAGGATTGAGGTTGAAGGTGTTATTTAAGTTGTCAATCATGTCTTGCACAGTAATGTGGCTATGGGCAACAAGTGCGGCATCGTCTGCAAACAGTAGATCTCTCACAATGATGTGCTTTATTCTTGTTTTTGCTCTATGTCAAGCCAGGTTGAAGAGTGAACCATCACATCTCCAGTGGAACAAGACGTCGCCAGGTGTTCGATATTTGACCCAGATAGACTCCATGTTGCCGCGCATCTTTACAATAATAAATCATAGATGACGCCAAAATGTGGTAAGGACAAAAAAAGTGGCACACGGGGCGTAGTTGTTGATGGTGACGTCATCTATGGATCTGTTCTCCAATATATCGTGAGTGAGAACCAGTCAAATGCGCTCATAATTCACCTGTATCGAATAGAAGGCTATAGCTGCTAATCAAAGGCCCTAATTAGCGAAAAGAAAACAATAAGGGGTAAAGGTTAATGCGTCTTCTTGCTTCTTCACCCCTGGGAGGGTTAATGCGTCGCCTTTTTAGTTCCCCACCCCTGGCAGGGTTAATTTTTCCTCTTGCTTCCCCAACCCCTCCCTATAGCACACTGGAACACTATAGCACACTATAGCACACTATAGGAACACTGGTGTGAAGACCCACCTGTCTGACCGCTCGAATTTACGGAATTAAAATGCTCTCTACATCCTCTGATCAGTTTCTGCAGTAGTTTCTTTGATCATTATCGATATACTTTGAAATATTTTTCCGATCACGATCTTTTCTGATCAACCACTGGGCAAGACTGGTTGTACACAATTCTACAGGGATTTACAAATTAAAGTTCATTTTCCATTTAAGCATAAGGGAGTTGACAATTCGTTAATGTGTAACTGATCATCATTGTTAAAGGGAGTCGAACACTTTATCGAACGGCACAAAGATGGCCGCCCAACTTTCAACTTCTGAGGAATATAGAAAGATGGCAGTGATATCGGGCATTATGGGACATAACCAGTCAGATTTCAGAATCGTGTAATCCTCTTCTCTGATTGGCTGTATCCCACAGTACCCCTTGTTACTAATAGAGATATATGATAAGGATATATTGTGGGCTTGTCCAACAATCGAGACATTTCTTTTAATTCAGAAATTTTTCCGAGTGGGCACACTTTATAGGAGTTTGATAGTAGCACACAACGTTTGTAAAACCAACTGTATACTGTCGCTTATCAGCAATATTGACTTAGCACTACACGCATTGTTTAACTGATTACGTAAACTGAGAGGGAAGTATAAATTCCGAAACAAACTGAAGAATATATGGTTAGCGGGCAGAGTATTTGTAATTCACACAAACTGATCTGAGTGTGATCTGTCAATCTAGTATACTGACACTCAAACGAGAAAAAATAATTAAATGTAAATAGATTAGCATTGATACTTCTGTTTCTATAATATCAACGCGTTCTCCAGCAAACAGAGAATAGATTAATTCATAAGAAAAGTGATATCTTGTTTGAACCCTACATTCTCCCAAATAATTTGCAAGCTGAAGGAGAGAATTACTGACCCGATAAGTCGAAGAATTATATGGAGCAAAAGTAAATCACACGTGGTTTTCTTATCTTCTAAATTCTTTGCAAATAAGTAAAATGAATTGAAGCTTTACAAGACATATTACAGCTACAAATATAGTTTGTAAGTACAATTTGAAAAGCACCCTTACGTTTATTCATAAAAATGGTAACAAATATTCATTTCGTCACCCAACTAGTTTAGCTCTTTAGTTATTTTGGGTGACCAACAACTGTATGTATTTTTAATATATTTCTCGTTTAATTTGTAACTAAGGTAATTTTACAGTTCAAATAAACCTTGTCTTGTCTTGTCATTGCGCCTAAGCTGAACAAAACATTTTCGAACAATTACTGAGATGGTTGCATTTTCTTTATTTTCCTCCTTCCACTAAAAAAATTGAGTAGCGACTGAAATTGGAGCTGCAAGGGTCTGATCTACATCCTGATCCATTAAAGCTCGCGCATTTACATTAGCACTTGAGGACTTAACTCAAACTACAATCCAGTTTCTAAACAACATTTCCTGGTTCTTCCGGTTTCTCCTTCAATTCCTTCAAACTCTGAACTAAATATTTCAGTTCTGAAAACATCACCATTTGCTCGTGTAGTTGTATCTCCAGGCCTTCGCGTGCGATCTGCAATTGTTCCATTTCCCTACGCAGGGCAGGTTGCATTCCATATGTATGTTCACTTAGCCATTTAAGCACTGCAAATTCTGCCTGCAGGTCTACATCTGTTACTCGACTGGAAGGGTCTCCGTCTTCGTCACGGTGGCACATCTAAAACAGGCGGAAATCGTACGACTCAATTTTATAAGAATTAAATTTTTAAAGATTACAGAAAAAAAGTAAGACAGTGATTATCATAGTTGCGAGCCATGATCTCTCAAGTCCAGAATTATGGAGTACAGATGTGCGTGGATTATATATTGATAGAATGAAGTGAGATCTACGAGCTCTCCGGCTGGTCGTACCGTATATGATCAATCAGGACCCAGACATCCGTAAGAAAGAGAGAGAAGGGGGGTGCCACAGGAAAGGGCACGTTAGTAACCCGGAAAGGGAAATTTCGTGACGACCGTAAAAAGCTTTGATAACATGGGACACTTTTGTAACCGGGAAACTTAAGTAACGAGGTAAGGCACTTTCGCAACCTCATGAGGAACTTTAGTAACGAGGTAAGGCACTTTCGTAATCCTATGAGGAGCTTTAGTAGCGAAAGGGAACTTTGGTAACGAAAAGAGGAACTTTAGTAACATTACCGTTAACCTTATGTAACTTAAATTAATGTCTGAAAACGAACCGGAAAATGGAGTAAGACCATCTTAACATATCAAATTGGCCCAATTTACAGAAACGAGAGTTTATCTTACTTGCAGAATGTCATGAAACTGAACTGTCCCTAAATAATGTCAACTCCTGTGGGTTTTTCAATCTATGCATGACCGTTCTCATGCGAACCATTCTTTTCAATTATTTGAGAAAATTGTCAAAGTAAACTCCTAAAAATTTCCTCTTGATATTTTTTTATGATACATTTCCATATGAATAAATTAGTAGGGGAGATTATATTGTGGTGTGTGTCGGGTTAAGATGTAGCAAACTAGGACACAATGTGGCGGACTCATTATTTCCGACACAAATTTCTCTGTTTGCCCAACGGCACGAAACATTTTTGCGAACACAAACTTTGCTTCCGAGGCAAAAAAAGGGTTCTGATTTTTCGTCAAATAATTTTGTGTCCACAACAAAAATTTCCTCGTTTGCTAAGCAGGGAAATATCGTGAGCAACAGCATGTCCGGTGCAATGGGTCCCCGTCTGCCACCGCCTCTTTGTTACTACTAGTCACTGGTAAACCACAGGCGCCAAGTAGAAATGGATCCTTCGTTGAAATTCAAGATTTCTTCCTTTTATAAAGCTGGTGACTACCCCAATTATCAGTACTAATTCTCGTATTCTCAAATACAGGATGTGATATAACAAGTGATCTCTGCAACTTAGAAACTATTCTCGCAAAGAAAAAACATTGTGTACCTTCATTTTGTTAACACAACCAAAGAAACTAAAAACTTAGTTGTTAGTCATTTGATTCTCAAAAGAGTATGGCATGAAAGGAGTAATTAACTAATTAAAAATGAATAAAGGCTGATAGTTTCCAAAGAAACTGTTTGGGGCTGCGTCGGTGGAAGTAACGAAATAATTTGGATATATCAACGAAGTTGAAATGGTAAATGGTAAATGATAAATTATATCAACTTTGTTGATATATCCAAATTATTTAATTAAAAATGATTCGGACTTCAAAAAAGCACACATGAAAGGAAGCACCGTAAAACTTTCAACTGGTTCTATCTCGAGGAAAGGTTTCATTTCTAGACTTAAAACGAAACATAAACAAGTTTTAAACTTAAGTTAAGCGTAGTTTTCAGCCACTTGCACTAACAGTAATGCCAGGAATTTGAAAACAGAACCCAGTATCACTCTTGTAAAAAACGTTACTCAATCACATAACAAGGTAAAGGTTTTACGCTTTACTATCTTCTATTTGAAATAATTACTCATCATGTTTTAAACTAATAATACATGTATTACCAAAGTGTTACAACATCAGGACACTTGTAATAACCACCACAACTTTCCACCTGGTCGCGTTCCTTGTCTGGCTATCCGCAATTGCTTTTGAATAAACTAATTCTTGCGTTTTATCAACAGAGGTAGTCAAACATAACGACAACAGTGTTGAAGATAGCTCTCACAAAAAAAAGGACAACTTATCGCCCCCTATCCGTAATTTCTATTTTCTGACTCGTTTCAAATCCAATGGTAAGTTTTTCAATTAATTTTTTTTTTTGTTAAATTTCTTGATACCTACTTTAACTTGTGTCAAATTTTTGTAAAGATTGAGTCAATCAAGAAGGTACAATTGTGATTTGAAAGTCGCAGTGTAAAAAACGGGGATTTTTCGAATCGTGAAACTATTCTTTAACATGAAAAGTCATTTGGAAACACGTCAGATTATTTTGAGTCGCAGTATCTTAAAACTTAAGTGCAGTGGTAGTCTAGAGAGTCACATGGCGTCGTAATGGTAACCCAATGGCTACAACGTGTTTATGAGATGGACTAAGAAACTTTCAGTAAAGTGCTTACCACCACTTGGGGCACCTTTGCACCCTCTTTGCCACTAATAACTGGCTACAAAATTTCAGTTTTGATCGTGAATTTCGGTCGTCTGCAGAGATGTGGTGCCCGCTGGAAGGCTTCCTCAACGCAAGTTTCAGATGTTACCACTTTATGTTGAGGAAGCCATGACCGAAAAAGGGAAATGTTACTGATGTGCCCGACTTTCCCTTTGGAGAGGGAGGGAGATCTCTCTCTCTCTCTTTCCCCCGCTCTCTCTCTCTCTCTTACGTGCTTAGTCTCATTTAACCACAGGAACAATCCCTTGTAGCTGGAGGACTGTGCCGAGGTGTGAGTTAGCAGATCACTGATGACGCCAAATCATTTACAGCTTTAATTTCTAACTCATCGTCCTTCCTATGCGCCCCCCTACTTCAAACATACCTTTGTGAGCACTGTAATGCCTTCAAATCCCAATGTGACGAAGGGATTTAGTTTTTGTCCTGAGGTATACTCCATTGAACATCGCGCTACTTCTCTATCATTCAAGTAGAACAAAACAGAGATTTTGCCTTCGTGTTGTTCTTTAAAATCAACTTCACAGGCGATCGTATCACCGCGGTAAGCCATGGCTCCTAAGTCAATAACGAAAGATATTTAGTACAGAAGCCATGCATTCCTCGGTTTCCTTTTAGACACAGAAATTTAGTGTCGCAAGGTCGGACTAAGGAGTGCGGTTAAACATTGAATGCGTTCTCAGACGCCATGAGATCCTCCCCAATAAGTAAGTGGAGGTTTCACCCATTGCAAGTTCGCCCCATAACGTAGAGCAAGTTCTCCCCCACCCTTATTACCGGTTCGTCCCCAAAAAGTTCTACTCGTTTCGTTATGATGGAGTGTATTCTTTTGAATCTACAACAAAGGGGTTGTTTCAAAAGTTCGTGCCCTTTTTTTGAACACAGAGAAAATCATTGCTTTCTGGACCGTCCATCTGATGCAACCTTTCAAGTTGATAACCCATGTTTATCCTTTTTTCATGGACAATTTCATTAGCCTGACGTCCCCCTTTTAAATGACATTTTTCAGGAGTCGTGACAAATAATGAACCAGCTTTTTTCGGGTAAAGGGAAAAACTTTAGAATTTGAGGAGCTCTCAAATCTTTTTTTATAAAATTGGTCAAGTTTCTACGGCACCAGCTTGGCTGTTAGCCGGTGCTCCCTCCTGTAGAAAGATCATTCTCCCACTGGAGCTAAAAAGACTTTCCTTCCACGGATTCTTTCGCTGTAGATCTTCGGCTAAGTGAAGGCTTGTCTTCCTTTTTATGTATATTATTAATGTAATAGTCATATTTTAACGTTTCCCTGTGGTACAAAGCTGAGTTTTTTAATTCCGTGGCCTGTCAATCCAGCCCCTTCTTGGTTTGTCCTCAAAATCTAAGCGACGTGACCATTTTTTCACTCAGCATTCGCTCGTCTGTAATATTTTCGGTGTTTCTCGAATTAATATCCTAGAGCACCTCAAAACTGAGGCTTGGAAGCCATTTCACGTGTTTTCGTCTTTTTTAAAACATTTAAAGATAAAAAACTGGGATAAAACATTTCGTAAAAGCTTATTCAAAATTTGTTGACGACGTTTGGCTAACGTCATTATCAAGTCAAAGAGTGAAAGATAACAAATGTTGACGTTATCTTGGCCAGAATGCACAGCACCGATGTTTCAGTTGCTTTTCTCACTACTCTCCACCCCAGCCTGTCTCAGTTTAGGACGGAGCTTCCTATTGAAAACAAGATCTCCTTCATCGGCATTGAAATAACCAATAACCGAACAAAGATCGACACACAAGTATATATAGATATCCAACAAACACTGGCTTTTTGCTGTATTTTAAAAGCCAGACAGACAAGCACTATGCTTGTTCAAAACAATGATTGATCATGCATATGCTCTATCCTCAACGACTGAAGCTTTCAATCAAGAATGCACTAGACTACGTTCCATCTTTACTCGACTTGATTATCCCTTGGAAATGATTAATTCTACCTTTACTAAAACCATTCAGAGCTTTTTACTGGCACGAGAGAGAAAAACAAGGAAGACAATAGCGTTGTGCGAGTGAGTTTGCCCTTTAAAGATCAAACATCAGCTAACGTAGTGAAAAGGCAAATGCGTAATCTCAGTCACAAGATTGGTACTACACTACAATCCGTGTTTATCAGCAGAAGATTGGAACAAGACCTGAAGCCCAGAAAAATCAAGCCTTCAATCGTAAATCAACAATGCGATGTGCGTTGTTTTCTGCTTTACATGTGATCTGTGTGATTCAGATTATGTCGGCTTTACAGCTCGACACCTCCATCAACGTATTGCTGAACACAAAAACTCTGCGATCGATAAACACTTTTCGACAGCCCATGGGGATACAGGCCTCCTCAAAGAAAGCCATTTCCGCATGCTAAAACAGTACCAAGGAAAATTTGAATGTCTTCTCTACGAGATGCTTTTCATCAAGCAGCGCAATCCCAGTCTCAACACGCAAACTGATTCCATTAGCGCAAAACTCTTTGTTTAAAAGAACATTTCAATACCTACTGTTTTTAGTATTTAAACATTTGTTATCTTTCAATCTTTGACTTGATAATGACGTTAGCCAAAGGTCGGAACGTTGTCCACAAAATTTGAATATGCTTCGACGAACTGTTTTATCGCAATTTTTTATCGTTAAATTCGCCTTTTTTATTGGGAAAAATGTACGAAAACAGGACCACGACTATACACAGAGAAACATGGGTATTTGCAGTTTGCACATTTTGGCTGGAACAGAATGATTTAAAATTTTTCCTTTTCTTTTCCTTTCGAATATCTTTAAAACTTAAAAATAAGTAAAAACAGGTTATTGTTTTTTTGAAATACGGCTTCAAGAGGACAAAAATGAGTAAGATCTAGGCTTTTAGACAAAGAACACGAACTTTCGAAACACCTCGTATATAAATCAGCAAGAATCTCACAGAAAGACCATAAAAAGAGTTTGGATCAACGTGCAAATTACCTGCCGTGTTAAATGACACACGACAAGTGCACGAGGGGTGGAAAGTCACTGCCTTACCCCGGTCTGTACCTAACAGGTTTGCCACCATTTAATGCTAATGTTCACAGCAAGCCTAATCTGAAAAACTAAAAGGGTTTCTTTAGGAGCCAACACCTATCCTGAACTAAAAACCAACGTGCTAATTTCATAACTTTACTCTCGCACCGGTCTGTCGTTACGCCCGGCATTTCACAAAGACTTATCGTGCCTTCGAACTCAGGTGTTTGCCTCAGAAACAATATTATATGCTACTTGAAACAAATCATGATTTCGACAGAGAAGGAATATGTCATGCCGTCAGAAAACGAGCTGAAAGATATGGAGGGGGAACTCGCTTTGCTTTGGGGGAAGAACTCGCAAAAGTGAAAGGGGGCAAGCTTGCAATGAGACAAAACCTCCGCTGTAAACCTTGTTGCAGATGCGAGACACCTGTCGTCAAAGTAAACCATACCTTTGACCTCCCTCCCCTTCTCACGGCAGCCATTTTCAAATATTGTTCCATAGTATACGTGATAACCGACCGTTCCATCATCCCAACCAGGCATTGCGTGACAGCTGTAATGATTATTCACAGCACCGTCAGACTCACGTACAGCACCTAATGCTATAATTCGCCTCTCCCCAGTCTCCTGAATAAGTACCTGCAATAAAATGACGGTGTTATCTTTCTACTATGGAGGAACCCTTTGGCTCACCCTTTAAAAGTATTTATAATAGTTCTTAAAAATAAATAAGAGTAAGCTTAAGAGTGCCTACCGAAGAGGAGTCATTGGAACCTAGATTTTTAAAGGAAGAAAGTCGACAAGAGATACATTACTGTTTCACATTGAGAGAGAGTATCATAAAGGAAGCAGCATGTAATTTAAATTTGTTGCTTGCAATAATTCTCTTCCTATGAAGGAAGAGTTCTCTCGGTGGGGGAGAGGGGTAGTTTCACAGTAAAAAATGTATCTATAAATTAAATGAATATCTAACAGATTGTATATGTATGTATGTTTGAATCAAAACGTCACCTCAAATCGTGGCATCTCTATTGTAAAGGGATACTTGAACTGGGCACTGTGAATCTTCTTACGGATTCCTCGATTCCTACATCTGTAGCAGAAATCAGGTCCCAAGTAAGTTAGGAGGCAGCCATCGATAGCAATTCCCGGCGAGTAATACCACGCCTTTAAATGACAGTTAAACAAAACTTTAGGTACATGAAAGACTTGCACAAAAGTGAGGCTGAGATCGACGCAGACAAACATGATAATGCCTATTTATCTTTTATTCGAAGTTCATTCTTTTAAAGGATTAATTAAAAACATTCTTGAAAAGTATTCACAACCACAAACATACTAATTTCTACTCCAAACGCCTCAAGGAAATAACAAAAATATGGCAGAAATTTTACCCAGTAGTTTTCACCATTTCACATTTATTTTTGGCTGAGGGAAAAGATGATAAATGTATCTCCGGGTGTAGCAAGAACTCTGGAGTATGGTAGGGAGAACCTGAGCCTGAAAAACACTCACCCTTTGGCCAGACGCAAGTTTCTTCTCATTGTTTCCACGCGGTTGGAATATTTGCCGTACTATCTGATTGGTAATTTTCCGACCACCTTCGTTTTCTTGCACTAACTGGTCTATCTTTTTCTCCTCTAAGCAAAGAATAGAAACCACCTATTAGCTAGGCCTCTTTTGAAACGCTGTTTGGAAAATCATTACAATACGCTTCTATGTTATTCATATAAGTAGTCACCAGATCAATTTGGCTAGCCAAATTGCTCGAGCCCGTGGGGAGTCTCCGAAAATTTTTCGAGCGCTGATTTACCTCAAATTTACGCAAAAACTTGCTTTGATATTTTAAACTTTTTGTAACGAATAGTCGAGTGTATGTCCTCTTTCTCAGTTAGGTATCATTTGATACCAATACATAAGGACCAACACGCTCGTAATTTTCCCCGCCTTTCGTGCGCACTGTGCAATAATAAACTCCTGGACAATTTTTGTTCAGGGCCCCCAGTTCGCACGTTTCAATACTTTTTTAAACACTTCTTTTCTAAACTTTTAGCTAATCGTTGTTACTCTCTTGGGTGTTTTTATTCTTAGAACGCTCCTTCAAATTCTGAATTAAAACGTTGCTACTTTCTCCTAACCTTGAATTTTTGGGATTCAATTTCAACTTTCTGCAATATATGGGATACCTTGACGTGTTCTCAGCCACTGATTATGCTGAAGTTTTTGCAACCATGTTATCCCTGTCTCTAATCATTTGAATATCTTTAACAACATTTGTTCAATGAAGCTTTGCAAGTTTTAGTAGCAAAACATCTCTTTTGCGTCCTCTTCTGTTTCTTGACCGTATCACAGATGGGTGAGGCTATCTACAAATCTAGTATATTCCCCTACCTGTAAGTGGAAATTCATAACCGAATTTCTGGAAGTAAACGCTCTCTAGTTCCTTAACTACTTTATCCAGACCTTCTCTCTGTCGAATCAGAAAAAGCTCTAATCAAAAGCGATGTAAAATCCCTGAGCAGACATAAATGATATCAACAGGGGTGGCTTCTGTCAAAACTCACAAAATTTATTAGCACGGCGTTACCCAGTTTACCTTTCCTTCCTCATCTAAAGCAGAACTGACAAACCATGTTTTACACGAACGCTTCCGACCGAGGTTCCAGAGCACTATCAGTGGGACAGACAAAAGGTTGAAAGGCACTGGTATTGGATGATAGGTACTGTAAGTCCGAACAGTAACTGCCTTCTTGAAAGACCACTCCTGGAGTGAGTTATCCTAATAGTGGAGAAACAAAGAGGGGCTTGACAGTTTTTAAGGATGGACCAGTTGATGAGAGCAACACGCGCCCCAACTTAAGCAGAACAAAGACTATGATATATCATACACAAGAACAATACTCAAACCGAGTTTCAGTTTGAAACTACGAATCCAATTTCGCAGATGGGTGGCACAAAGAGAATATCTTCCACGGGAGCCTTGAGTTACTCCCCTTGGGCAGACCATCGCTGAGGCAGAGAAACTACATAGGTATAATGTGGGACCTTTCTAACCAGTTGGATTAATATTGGAAGCAAAAATACAATTATACATGATCATAGAAGCTAGTTAACTTTACGAAAAATGTATCTAGGTAAAAAGTTATGCCAAAAAGAGTCCGATTTTACAGCCGAGAACTTCTCATATTTTCGCTCTTAATTCTGTATGTATACATAGAATATTCAGCAAAGGTAGAAAGACTGTTTAGTACCTGAACCTGCTGATAGGTATTGGAGAGCAAAGCAATCATCATGTTAACGAGGAGAATAACTGCTATGATCAAGAAGAAGATGTACAGCAGGTGAATTAGAGAAACGGAAGGATTGTCGACGGAATTCAACTTATCCAGGTCAGCTAAGCCAAGTAAAGACCAGCATAGGTGTGTCGCTATGTTCCACCAACTGAAAAACAGTTTCAAAAGCACGAGTTAGACCAAAGAGCCATTCAGTCTTTTTCAATAGAAAGCACGCATAATGACCGATATAGCTGTTTCTGAACACCTGCGTTTTCGACGCAATCGTGTCACTGCTCTTTCATGGATCATCGATTCAGAAATTCTATTCGGGAATGCTAGTCAAGTCCATTACATGAAACATTAAAACATTTTTGTCTTAGTATGCAGAATAATGCAAGATAATCCTGAACGTGAGGGATACTCTCTTCCCCGATAGTTTACAAAACGAAAAACGGAAATTTTGGTGAAGCTAAACTCCCTCTCGGGATAACTGAATTCCCCCTTCCCTGAGGAATACAGATAGCCAGCCATTAATCACAAGTGAAACATAGCTGACCTATTGGGTCGCTATCTTTCTCGCCTCAAAATTTCAGCTTCCAACCTTGTGTTTTAAATAATCGCGACGTATTTAAACGCAAAATTCAATTTTATCAGGAAACCCGTGTATCTCCACTAAAACGGGACCGAAGCTCTGCGTGCCGTCGCGCTAGTTTGCTGACGAGATTGACGGGAGATAAAAATAATAACTGCTAATGTGGGATAAATTGGCCACAATAGTGACGCTTTTATTTCACCCAACATCAAGAACATTGATATAACAAACATCACGCAATCTCTTAAGCAAAGGTGGGGTTAAATATCGGCAAAGAGCCAAATACGTATAAAAAGGCAACAAAAGCCTGAAGAGAGGGCCGGAGCATGGGGATGGGGCGGGAAAATTCTTCTACAGCACCGAAAATCTGTGTTCGGATGTTAACACGATGGAAATGAAGGCAAGAAGGACCAGGAGAGAAACTGACCTTGCCTATAACCTTGGTGCTATTTGATCTGACCTCATTTGATTGGCTTAAGATCTGTGATTGACAACGCTCCTTGCCCCATGCAAAGGCACACC
The DNA here is from genome assembly GCF_964205215.1 of Stylophora pistillata. Taxonomy (NCBI): domain Eukaryota; kingdom Metazoa; phylum Cnidaria; class Anthozoa; order Scleractinia; family Pocilloporidae; genus Stylophora; species Stylophora pistillata. The sequence continues at coordinate 20,663,355 of NC_142519.1, read as the reverse complement.
GAAATACTTAACTCTATAAGACGGGCCTCGAGATAAAATCACATTACGCTTTTGTCATAATGTTGGCCTTTTTGGAAAAATATGGCGTAATTTGGTATATTTAGGACATCATTGCAAAATGAGAATTAAAACAGTAACAAGAATTTCACTCTTACCAAATCATCCCTGATTTACTACATGCCCTTAAAACAATAGGAAAAATTAATGATTAAATTTTTCACACAGTCATAAAGATATAGTGAAGAAAACGGCCTTTAAGAGAACATCTGGCATTTACACCCCTGTTATGCTTCCAATTCAAGAATTAAATCTCACTTGGTTAGCTTTTGGCAAACTGTCACCTCCGTTGGGCCCCCAGACACGAATGAGGTTCCTCTTCATAAGGTCAGAGGAGGGCTCTCCTACCCCACTAACTACCTACTTAAAAAAATTCACGCTCTAAAGAAAAAAGAGTAAAAACTTAAAAAGCCCAGCATGTTAGAATCTAATATGTCATCGCTGGGTTGGAGAATATAGATAGATCGCAATCTGTACTCACAAATTCTCCGCGGATTCTTTTCCTAACGTATAGGCTTTCTCAGCAACATAAATCTTGGTCATGGCCAACGAAAACGCCAAAATCGCGGCCAAAAACTGCCACAATATCGGCATGACATCCCAGATAATAAAGAATAAAGCGATTTGTATTGCGCCCAATCCCTGTATGCACTCCATGACTTGACCAAAGGCTCTCAGTGTAAGAAGCATGGCGATGAAACCATAGCAATACTCTGATACAGCCAAGAGTCTGTTGTCTGACACGTCCGTGAAGTTTCTCCATACGATTATGCGTAAGATGAAGGTAATCAGGTAGAAAGTAAGAATGATGAAATCAAGTACATTCCAACGGTCACTATAAAAGTAATGCATGTCAACTGCATTAAAGGAGCATAAATAAACATTTTCATTGCACAGATTTTATGAGTAGTATACAAATGAAGATTGTGGCTCATTTTGAGACAACCTTAATTATAAAGTCAACTCACGAAGGCAACCTTGTTTTCAAGGTTGTCTTTGAGTCAGCCTTACTTTCAAAAACTGAGTCTTGAGACATTTTTTAGAAAACCTTGATTTCAAGGCAACTCATGAAGACAACCTTGATTTCAAAATGAGTTCTGGCTCATTTTTAATTTCAGGAGTTCCCTGTGTGACATTTAAAGTCATCTCTTTGCTTCATCACGCCTGAATTTCACAACATGACCTGTGAAATTCAGTCTTTGATGATTTGGATCGGCATCAAGTCGTTGAAATGATAGATATATCATTAATAGGTCACACACTTAAGGCCTTTGTTGAGGATGTCGAGCTGTGCATCTGAAAGGATGAAGATGTAACATTTCACACTCCCTGAACCTGATGCTTTCCTGTTAATCGCTAGCCGAACTCCTTTCGTATTCACCAATCTCAATCCTGTACCGTGAAGATCATTGTCTTTCATACTTCTAAGATCAATTAAAAAAGACCGAATCTACCTCCAGCATAAGAGTCTTTTACATTCAACGCGCTGTTTTTCTTCCCAATTCTTGCAAAGACCTCTTCCCACATATCTCTTGTCTTCATTCCTTGACTGTAAACCTTATTTGGGGTTCCATTCACAACAACCAGCCTCCCAGTTAGCTCAATAGACAGAGCGCTGAACTGTTCTGCGGGAGGTCGAGGGTTCGAACCCTGGCCGGACCAACACTCAAGGTCTTAAAACAAGTGAGAAGAAAATGCTACCTTTCAATATCAAGAAGTGGTTAGATACTCTAGTCTTCTCGGATAGGGACGAATAAATGGAGGTCCCATCTCCTGCAGGGTTAGGGGTAGGAGACGTTAATTTCCAATGCACGAGATTACGGTGTGATGGAGTTCCTCCCCTGGGGTGGTTTCTGGGTGGGAATTGGCCCTGAAAAGCCCCCACAGGGAATGGTCAATCAACATATGATGTATCTATGTATGTAACCTTTACCTCAGTGATGACGAGATCGAATGTCTTCGCACTCTCCCTCGTTGCTGCTGTGTAAGTCTCGTAGAAGAGAAGGAGTCCCTTCATTGACCTTCTTAGAACATTGATGCTCTCATTGATGGTTGTGCCAGAACCCTTATCTATTAAGATTGTTCTGAGATGAGTGCCATGCTCGTACATGAATTTCTTTCCATATGAGTATTTCAACGACGCCTCATCAGCGAATTTTTTTACTGTGAATGATATCATACTCAAACTTGATGTTAGTCAATACACAACATTACCGGCAGTTGCAAGCCTGAGCTCATCAGAAAGAGCTCTCGAAAAGAAGAATCCATGATCCTTCAGAATCTCATTATCTAATGGAATCCTGACATGTTCTCATAAACTTCACTGAGCTTCCTCTCTTTACCAACACCTCTTTATCCCAAGCCTTGCATCTGATCATCGAAAGATCTACAGATTTAATACCTTTTCTGAAAATGCTTGCTCTCTTACTCTCAATCAAGAGGAGTTCTCATATAGCTTGAATAGATCATAAACATCAGTGTCCTCCGACATACCTCCTACTACCCCATTATCAAGCCTTGGTACTGGAACTCTGAGGACCTCAACAGGAGAAGCTTTGCTTGGGTTGAAGGTAACTCTATGAGTTATGCGGTCAGCCCCGAGTGTGTTAGACGTCTTTTTTTTCAAACGAATAAAGGAGTAAGTTTCTAAAGAAACTGTGGTGCTGCGTCGGTGGGGGTAACAAGGTAATTTAATAATATCAACTAAGTTGAAATTGTAAATTGGCCACCGTAAAGAGTTAAAAGCTAACGTTTAAAGCGTTAGCCCTTCGTCAAAGCGAATGGCGAAGGGCTAACGCTCGAAACGTCAGCTTTTTAACTCTTTAAGGTAGCCAATTTACAATTTCAACTTAGCTGATATTACCAAATTTTCTTTATTTCAAAGTTTGGTTTACTTTGTTTACTGACTTTCAAATGGCAGGATTTTTAAATACTGATCCTCTGTTGGAACACGATGATGATGACGATGAAGTTGAAGATGATGGGGTTACAACAACACTTTTTCGACCTGATAATCATTCAACTTCAGGGCCATCAGGGGAAGAAATTCCAGTGACGGAGAAGACAATGAACAGGGGGTAGGAGAAAGGGTCAAAAACAGCTAAAATATCCTTTACTGAAGGTTATACAACTAATTCGAAAGTCTTAACTTTAAATAAGAGTGCATGGAAATCGCTTGCTGAGAATTTTTCCTGAGGTTTCTTATAATGAAAGAGAAAGGTTGCAGGTGAAGATTTTTGATCATGAAGAGAAGGCATTTCCCCTGTGTACTGAAGAAAGGGGTACGAATAAGCAAATAAAAACCAAAACAAATGAAAACTTCACTTGGCCCAGAGCGAGAGGCTTGATTGTTCAGAAGGATAAAGAAATAGAGGAGCTGCAGAATTCCATTCAGAATGATCTGGGGATTGTCGATGATGAGAATGTAAACATTGCTTTAGGAGAACAAGCTAAAGAAAGGATAAAAGAAAATCAAGAGTAGATTGATACTCTGCGGAATGAGAGAGAAGAACTTGAAGAGAGATTATCCCTCTGTCACAGTTGGAAACATTTTAAAGAAGTACGGCTTCAAAGTCTCAGCTGTTGTCTTGGCAGTTGCAATCGAACGAACAGCGATTGGCGTTATTGTAAACACATTGGCAAAAGCTAAGTCTGTTGTTAAAAAGAGTAAGGAATGGGCTTCAGTCTCGGAAGAAAGATCGCCGGAACTCTACTAAGTCTCATTAGTTCAATAGTCGATGTCGTTTTCAGAGCAGCTAGTGACCAGTTTCCTCGGATAAAATGCATGGCTTCTGATAATAGGGGTTGCAATATTTACAGTTGAGCGATTTCAAAATAAGAGGCGATGAATTAAGAAGGCTGAGATCAGTCCAGTTGAAATCAATACGACTTTAATTATGTCATGATTTATCTCGCTGTCATCATCTGAACTTCAGTAAGGTCTCGTCAATTGGATTTCATGGGTGAGAAGTCGCTCTGTTGATTTTTTAATAAGCCTCTATTCGTATCCTTAACTCCGACTTATTTCATCTCCAAATTCATTGATTTGTTGACTCTGAGCTTCATGTTAGAATTTGCCATCTTCAGGCTGTTATTATACACAACAGTAATCTCTGTGTTCAGGAGAAGATTTAGGTCAAGTGCCTGTAAATGCCGCAAGATCAAGCCTCACTTTGCCTCATCGATCGCGAGCTGAAACCTCTGAACACTGTTTGAGCTGTCTGTCATTCTGATTGCATCTTCAACTACTACAAGGAGCTTGCGCTGAGCCTCTTGTCGCATTCTCGTGAAATTGAACGGCTGGAAGCTCTTCAGGATTTAGAGTGAGCTCGAAGGAAAATCTCCCTATTCCAAGTGCACGCTTTATATCATCATCCCAATACTTTCTGTCTGATCCTGGGACGCTCAATTGAACTCCATTTGATCGATTGAAGTAAACTTAAGCTGTCACCTGCCTTTTGTCAGCCTTCGGACTGGCCCCAAAGGGACCTTCGAATGACACTTGTGCACTGAGCTTATCAAAGTTTGCATTCAAATATTCTGCTTTGAAATTCTCCCAGGCTTTTCTCTTTGCTTTATCAGCAATTATTTCTCCTTCATCTGTTCTTAACAACGCAAATTTTTTTTGTTATTATTATGGTTCGCCTCAAAGAATCCCTCGTGAATGGCAGGAAAAAAAATCACATGTTAGGCTGGTGAGTATGTCTCTTTACAACTCATGGTATAACTAAAGTCGTACTGAGAAATCTCTGTATTTGATACCCAGGACAATCCATCGGTAAAGACAATTCCTGAAGGAAATTGATCACTCAATCAGTCTTCACCCATGAGGATAAGCGATTGTTCGATGCAGCAAAGTACTGTTGGATATATGAAGACACTTTCAGGCCGCCTCTGACAAAGTGAGAGACCATAGCCATTTCATGGGAAAATATAGGGGAGTAGCTCACTACAAATGTAACCTACAATTCAAAAAGCCGAAGTTCACTCCCGTCATCCTTCACAACTTGGCTGGTTATGACTTTTATCTATTCGTTAAGAATCTTGGCAAGACTGAAGGAAAAATCAAATGCATTCCCAACAATGAGAAGAGCTACATCAGCTTCAGCAAAGATATTCTTGTTGCCTCTTCCCATGATAAAGAAGGTAAAGAGGTAGACATTAATAATTAGCTTCGCTTTATCGACAGCTTCAAGTTCTTGGCTTTTTCTCTTGATAAATTGGTTAGTAATTTGTGTATTGATAAGCTAAAGGAAACTGAGAAATTTTTCAAGGAAATTGATTTGGTCTCAAGAAAGGACGTGAACCCAATTGATAACATGGATAATATCACTAAGTTTGATGAAACATAACTACCGCAAAAAAGCGTTTTTCTCAAAGCTGAATGACTGGAATATATCCTATGAAAATTATGAACGGGCAAAGAATGTCTTGAATGAGTTCAAAATCAAGACGTTAGGTGATTATCATGACCTGTACCTCAAATCAGACGTTCTCCTCATTGAATTGCAGACGAGTTTAAAGAGTTCAGAAAGGTGTGTTTTGAGAATGACGACCTCTACCCTGCTTGGTATTACACTGCCCCTGTATTGGCCAGGGATGCTGCATTGAAGGTGACAAACGTTGAGCCTGAGCTAATGAGAGATCCAGAAATGTTATAAATGATTAAACAAGGAATTCGTGGAAGAATCTCAATGACCTCAAATCGCTATGGAAGTGCAAACAACAAATATATGGGTAAAGCTTATGATTCGAGCAAGCCTACGAAATACATCACCTATCTTGATGCAAACAATCTCTATCAATGGGCAAAGTGCCAGCTTCTTCTTTTAAGAGGTTTTAAGTGGATGATTGACTCTGACAACTAGAGGAATATTACTCGCATTCCTGAAGTGGATCGTGAGTGTCCATAAGAGCTTAAGAGTGCGTGTCCACAAAAATCAAGAATTGAGCGGCAAATTCAAAGCTTAAAAATCGCCCAAACATTGGCTATTAGTAGTCCATATTGACCTATTTATCACTATGGGGTTTATTTGTCAGATGGTGTTTTGTTTCGGCAGAAAATGACTATGCTCGATTTCGAGGCCAGGTATTAAAAAATTGGCTTCCCATACATAACTATAAAGCCAGAAGACATCCACTTGCAATCAGTTTATTGTGCAACGTTTGCAGGTTTTATACTATATTTCCTATGACATTTGAAAAACAATAAGGTATTGAGTGAGACTTGAAAGGAGGCCCTCTGTTTTTCCTTGAATATAACTAGTAAACTTCAAAAAGTAGTTTACCCGGCTACTAGCTTTATCACAAATCAAATGAAATTTATTACTTAGAATGCAGAAGAAATGGACTCTTGGCTGATATAATTTTCTTTTTTCTGGGGAGATCAGGTTGTGCCATATATGTGAAAGTGTGCTCAAAATTGCAATTTTTCAGGAAATCAGACAAGAGATTGCGTGACCGATCCTTACAGACAACTCCAATATCCCCAAACTCGATTAAAATATATCTTCTTTTTGTTGCTGAGTTTTGTTATTTTATTACTTTTTTGAAAAAATACAGCGGCTAATGGAATGCTTGTTTTATTTCTAACTTGTACGATATTTTTATGTGAACAGTGCATAATTATGCAGCACATTTACAGCATTTTTTTTGGCACATGATGCTCTTTTGCCGGTTAATTTATTGATACCACTTCTATTCTTCGAACAGCCGCCAACTGGCGATAATTTATAGTTTAAAGAATCAAGATTTCATCATTGATTACATGGGGCTATGCAACTTTTGATCTAAAAGCCTTGAAATGAACTTCTTATCATTGTTGTTAACTTGTTATGGTCACGGTTGCTAATCATAAATAAGTTGTGATCCCAATTCAAATATAGGGAATTTTTCCTGCGGCCTGTCGCACGCTATGGCATTTAGCAATGGCGTTCTCATGCTCCTTTCAGAGAATAACTGGAACAGATTGCTCGTTTGATAGGTTAGACAAAAGCAAGTCTTGAAATTGTTACTTTACGCAATTGCTCAAATGATATTTTGAATCATTGTACTCACTGGTCATTTTCGGCAGTGAAAACGGAAAGGGAACTTATACTTGCTAGAGTGGGTGTTTTCCGCGAGGACGAGACGCAGAGTTTAGACAAACTCTACCCACACCACAAGCGTGAACTCGGACTCGGCTGGCGGCGAAACTCTTTCAAGTGCTGTGTGCCACAAATCTTATCCCAACATGGAGTAAATCGGAAAAGCGGATCGAGGAATTTCGAAAATGGTATCGGAGCACATCTTCAAGAAAACGGGGAACTTTGTTCTAGTTTGATCACGTGAGCTATGTTCGGATTAAAGATTACCGTGTTCAGAACTGAATACTGTTTTGGGAGGGCTGAGGAGAATTCTAGAAGCAAAAGGTAACACGCAAGTTGGGAAAACACGCCTAGTGCATTAAAATTATGTTAGAACTGAAACTTGTTGTTTTTTTCGAACGACCTTGGCGAGAGCTCTTGACGGACTGGTCATTTGTTATTCGAGGGAAGAATTTTCGACTTGAGTATGCTTCTTATTTTTTTGGTTCTGTTAAATAGTATCCATATATGACAGAGTAAAAGTAACTAGCTTTATTCATCACCTGTTCTTAGTAATCACGGTCTAGTTCACGAAAGGCTGCTCTTGGCTTGCTCTTGTACCACTCCCTTGACAGATTTGGAGTCGCTCTCACGCACACTTGGTCATTTTACCTGGTACGGACGATAATCTCACAATACACCGTGACTGTAGTTATCTAGTACTTGTTTGCAGGTATATTTATTTGAACTGTTGTTCGCGCATTGACACTGTCTTTGTTATCATTATTTGTTGTTTTTATTAATATCTGATATTCGCAAGCGCATCAGAAGGGCATTTCGTCCATAATCTGATCAACACTTTTTTGCATTAGGTGGACTGAGATAACGAAACGCCTCATTTAACACCTATCTGTCACTTTACAGCAGACACCACGCAGTGCGTACAAACCATCGGAAAGCTCGGACGATTCTGATAATGAAACCCTACGCTCAGATAGCATTAAAGACAAGCTAAATGAGTTCTTATCGATCAGAGATATCAGTCCCATCAGGTCTAAGCCAAAAACAACGTGGCATCTGACCAAAGAAAGGACTAAACGTCATTATGTCAGGAGAGCGCGCCAAGCCGTCCCCGGCGTAATCGAGGAAATTGTACCAGAAGATACACGGAGTCTATGGGAGGCCTTGTTGTCATCAAAAGCATGCGGGTTCCCACTAGACACTAAAGACCATGCTGACGTGACACTTATTGAGGCCCTCACTGGATACTACAACAACGCAGGCCCCTGGATCACTCGCCGAAAAATCCTTTCTATTTTGGCTGACATAATTAGCTTCAAATGGCTGAAGAAATGGATACCTGATCTGACATGCTATAGATTCGACATTGCCAGAGACCACCAGCTTCTTCATGGTCGTGGAGCCTTGGTGTCGACAACCCAGTACACTCGGACGTATATAGCACCAGGGCAACTGAGCCACTTCATAAACTTCATTACAAGCACGCACATCATCCAGGACCTTCCTTTTAGCGAGAAAAAGCTGAAACTGTCATCTAATGAGGAACTGACTATACCGAATGTCATACGAAGTGTCATTCCCGCACAGATCGTTTCGCAATACGAGGAGCTATGCAGATCTTGCACAATGTCAGATTTTCTTTCAAATGTCATAGAAATTACAGTACAAAACCTGGAAAAGTTGTAGAATAAGCTGGTTGCATGTGGATATCTTCTGGCTTTATACTTAAGGCATACCGTTTTCTTAGAAATCGCTAATTTTCAAGCCTAATTTGCTCACATTTGGCCCTGAAATCTAGTATCACCATTTTCCACCAAAACAAAGATCTATTTGAGAAATGAACCACAGAGCGATGAGTAGTACAATGTGGACTACTAATAGCCGGAGTTTGAGCAAATTTCGGATTTCACATTTTTG